>NC_142336.1:9331496-9631496 GCF_054954075.1 Amborella trichopoda
ATCGTGGTTTATGTCCAATCCACAACTCGTGAGCCATTTTATCTACGAAGTTTGAGGGAACTCTACTTAAGATATATATAGTAGTGTGCAATGCTTCACCCCAAAAGGTTGAGGACAAGTTAGTATGACTCATCATTGAACATATTAAGTGCATCAGATTTTCTATAGATTAATGTAACCAAATCTTGAATAATCATCGTTAAATGAACTAAAGTATTTCATACCCCTATGTGTTTCTATATTAAGTGGCTCACAAATATTAGCATGCACACAATAATATTGGAAGGGTTTTCTAGTCTTTTTTCCAGACAGACATAGTTCATAATTTTTAAAATCTAAATCTGCCATTTTCAGAATCATGGCTTGTTAATAAAAAATCTATTTTTACTAATGTGACTCAAACGCATATACCACATAAAAGAAGTCTCATCATCGTACACATTCAAGTAAGAAAAAAAAAGATGAATTTCATTTATTTTGTCAACCAATTACATATCCCCTCGGATTTTCCCCAATACAATGACTTTCCTATGAACTCCAATTGAAACCTTCCCATTCTTGAAGCGACTTCATATCCCTTAACATCAATGTCCTAATCGAAATCAAGTTACAACACATAGGATGGGCATAAAGAGTATCAAAGAGTAAGAAATTCCCATTTGGGATGGCAAACGTATAAGTGTCAATACGGAATACATCATGCTTGGAATCATTGCCAATAGAGATCATATGTCCTCTGGCTTTAAGCTCATTAAATTCCACACAACCTTCTCTAGACCTAGTTATGTATTTAATGGCCCCAGAGTCCACTCACCAATCATCAATACACGCATTAATAATCAAACAATTAATCACTATATACAAGTAGTCATGAGACTCACAACCATGGTTGGGTGTTCTGGGTGCACCCTTGTTTGGGCACTGGGATTTAAAGTGTCTCACTTTCACACATATAAAACATGCACCCTGTGGTCCATTGTGCATAAGCTTCTTGTTTTTATTTCAAAGTTCTGTCTTTTATTATTGTTCTATGGTTGATAAGGTTTTCTTTTATTAGAGAACTCTCCGTTTTGAGGGTTTTGAGTTTAGGCAATGCAAAGTGCATAAGATCTCCTTGAAGATTTATGATCCCTTTTGAATTTCAACTCACAAGCACGATTTTGAAGTATTAATTTATTGCAGTTCAAAAGTAATGTAGTAACAGAAGATTCCTATCACCGGTGCCCCTCCCTCATGGGACGGGACACCTAACATTTGTATGAAGTCTTTTAATGATTTTATTTTGTGTCATGAGTTGATAGATATGCAAATCTGGGGAACTAATTATATTTGGTCTAATAACTATATAGACGACTTAATTATGTCCAGGCTTGATGGATTTTTCAATTCTAAATCATGGGAAAGTGAATTTCCTTTTATTTCTTCAAAATCTCTCTTAAAGTTTTCTTCAGATCATGTGCATTTACTCTAGGATGACCTTTCAGGTTTAAGAGCTAATGGTATGAAAATAAGGAGGCCATAGAGATAGTTAAAACATTGGAAAAATATTTTTATTGGATGTTGGATGTTTCAAAACATTGGATCGGGATGGAACTTTAAGGCTGTTGGATGTTTTAAACATCGGACTGCCCTAATGACATTTGGCCAAGTAAATAAAAACATTAAAATAAAAAACTATTTGATGTTTGTAATATTAGGCTAGGGGTTCAATTAGGAAAAATAAAAAAGAAAAATGTCGGACATCTATGTAAATTTTTAGAAAAAGTGAACCATTATATAATACTGCAAATGTTTTTCGATCCATACGTCATCTTTTATCGACTTTTTATTGCAATAAATTGTCATTGAGCTTTGACAAGGAGAATAAACAACTTCTAGCTGCTTATTGTTGGTTGCCACGTGGTTTTATTTGGTTATGCATATTTTTAAGATGCTCCTAGATCAATATTCTAACTTATAGTTTTGCCGTTGTGTATGCAATAGGAGAGAGAGAGAGAGAGAGAGAGAGAGAGAGAGAGAGAGAGAGAGAGAGAGAGAGAGAGTAGCGCCTTAGAAGAATGAAAAAAATGATAAAGTTTTCAATAATAACATTGCCCACAATAAAAGCAACATAAAAAACCACTCTATTTCTAGAAGTAATATCATATGACTTGTCCCAAGCTTAAAATCAAATCCATGCTGTATGATTTTAGATGTGAATTTTTTTTTTAAAATATTAACATGAGACTATTATTAACTAAAAACAAATAGAGTTACAAGGGGATCAAGCTACATAAAAGAACATCACAAGAAATTGATAATCATCAATGAGGATTGAAAAGCACCTCCCTTGGTTAAAGAATCCGCTTTAGCATTTGCTTCACGGTAGTAGTGGTGCATTCCAAACTCAATAGACTGAAGAATGTCACCAATTTTATGAAAAATAGAATAGAGTCTTCAAGGAACTGTCACTTCTCTTTTATACCATGCTATAATATTTGTTGAATCCCGTTCAAAAACCTTTCCACCATCCAATTTTGAGAACAATTTAATTCCCTCCAATAAACCTCTAGCTTTTGCTTCGTTAACTGTTGTATTACCACAAGGACCAGAGTAAGACAATAGGATTCGTCCAAGATGACCTCTGATAAGCGCTCCAAAATCTGTCGTCCCTGGATTTTCAAAGGAACTTCCGTCAAAGTTGAGCTTATAGGTATTTGAAGGAGGATGAATCTATACGGTGCTCTGGGTTGCCCTTTTGCTTTGAAGATTAGCTATTTCATAAGGATTCAATATTATAAAGCCATTGGGAATACCTGCACAATCCTTATTAGTAGAAAACCACTATGCAGCCAATGCTAAGATGTTTGATTTAATGATAGTTTCTTCCAATACCACTCCCTGGAAGACTCTTATAGTTTGCTCCTTTCATATTCCCCAAAGCACGCTCACCCAAACTGACCTCCAAAGGATAGAACCAATCTTAGAAATCCCCGATGTTATCCACTGCTGAAAAAGAGGTCTAGTATTTCTTGGAATGGGCACTTGAAGGTTGAACAATTGACTGGCCCAGCTCCACATATTCAATGCAAAGGGGCACTCCAAGAAAAGATGAGAGCCACTTTCATTGTCAGCTTTGCACAAGATACACACATTCACGATAGTGAAGCCCCTTCTTCTTGCAAGACGTTCCTGACAAAGGATTTAGAAGAACAATTGAATTTTCATGGGGACATTGATCTTAGTAGTCATTCGCATCCAAGGATCTGATGCACACTGGTGATATCCAAACAACAAACTATAGGTAGATTTGACAGTGAAATCCCCAGACATAGTGCATTCCCAAAACAATGGACTCTTCTTTATTGGGTGAAATGTATACATTTTACAGCCTATTCATCAAATTTAATAAGCCTCAATGAAAATGTCTGAGACCCTCTTGTACCTATAAGGAAAAGACCAAATAAAGTGAGTAGAAATACCCCCCACTTACCACTTTAATAGTAGCTAAGGGGTTCAAAACTTTGGTAAAAACCTTCGAGTATTGGAGTCTCAAAGGATCATCACCCAACCATCTATCAAACCAGAAGAGGGTTTGATTTCCATCACCAACCGCCTTCTTGATATGATTCAAATAAGTCTCGCTACATTAATTAATGACTTTCTATAAAAAGAAAAAATTAGACTTATTTCTTGGACCCCCAATGAAAACAATGAGGATATCCTCTCCATATTTTTCTCTTAAAACCTCCACCCAAAAGGCTATTCGCTGAGAGTGCATCCTCCACCACCATTTAGTCAATAAACTAGAGTTCATGAAATCCAATCTTCTGATACCTGAACCTCTTTCTCTAACCGAATTACAAATTATTTCCCATTTCACCAAATGTAGTTTCTTTTTTTTATCCACATTTCCCCATAGAAAGTTTTTCATTAGCCTCTCAAGGCGTTTGATAATTGCATAGGCGTTCGGAATAAAGACATGTACCATATTGGAAGATTGGATAGCGTAGACTTATTAAGGTATATCTTCATCCTAAAGAAAGGGTCTTGGCCTTCCAAAGGTCCAACTTTTTTTGAAATCTTTCTATTATTGGGTCCCATATTGCTATTGAAGGTTTAACATCCATTAAAGGAATGCCCAAATACTTAGAAGGATACTTTTCTGTACCACAACCCAAAAGCTTTGCCAGCCTGCCCATTAGATTGCTTTGACATTCTATCCCAATCTGCTTAGTCTTCCTTAGATTGACTTTCAAGCCTGATGACAATTCTGCATATTTAAGAAAAAACAAAAAATTAGTAACTTCCCTTTCACATGGAGCGCAAAATATAATGGTATCATATGCATATTGCAAATGGGACACCATAAGACCTCTATTTCCAATTTTCACACCAGAAATATATCCCTTGGAAGTAACTCCCTTAACATGACACTGAAAAGTTCACCCATCAAAATGTATAGGAATGGTGATAAATGGTCCCCTTGTCTAAGCCCTCTAGAGGCTTTAAAGAAACCAATAGCCTTTCTATTTATCAACAACGAAAAATGAGTGGAACTTAGGCACCATTCAATCCACAACCTCCAACGAGACCTAAAGCCCATATTACCCATCATGCTCTGTAACACTTCCCAATCCACCTTATTAAATGCTTTTTCAAAATCCAACTTACAAATTAAACCCCGCTTTCTATCATTGATTCTTGAGTGAATACATTCTTGAGCCACAAAAACAATGTTCATTATCTATCCCTCTTTCAAAAAAGCAGATTGTGGCCCTTGAATAATCAAATGTAAGTCCTGACGAAGCCTATTAGCCAAAACCTTGGCTATAATTTTATACAAACTGCCCAGCAAGCTAATTGGACATATATGTTTCACCTCTTGAATAACTGATCTTTTAGGAATTATTACAATGAAAGTAGAGTTCATGATAATATTAATCATTCCTCTCTAATAGAATTCATCTATTAAACTTACAAGATTATATTTTAAGAGATCCCAAAAGGTTTGAAAAAAGGCTAACGAGAACCCATCTTGTCCAGGGGCTTTATCTCTGCCTAAGCCAAAGACAACCTCCTTTATCTCCTCCAATTCAAATATTCTTCCAATTAAAAAGCCTTTTCAAGAGGGAGTCTAACAAAAGGTACATTATCAATGGACAAATTCAATATTTTTTCTGAGATAGAGGACTGCTTAAAGTGATGAGTTAACGCTGCTTCCACTTCTAAAGAGTTCTCACAATCAACCCCTTAGATTTTAAGATTTTGGATAGAATTACCTATTCTTCTTACATTTGCAATAGCATGAAAGAATTTAGCGTTTATGTATCCCTCCTTTACCCATCGAACTCTCGATCTCTGTCTCTTATGTATCTCTTCCAGTCTTAGGAGATCCCTAAGTGAGGCAATGCAAGTGGTTCTTTAAAGGATCTATGGTTGAGTGAGACTAATTCAATTAGAGACATGTCAGTCAAGTGAGATTTCAAATCTGAAAGGCAAAGGCCGATGTGGAGAGCCATATGTGTTAAGCAACAGAGGAAGGTGGTCAGAAGATACTTTAGGTAAGCTTTGACGCTTATTTTGGGGAAGCAATGCTCAAATCTTGGGTAACCAGAAATCTGTCCAATCTGGTTAAAATAGGCTCATCAGAATTGTGATTTGACTAAGTGAATTTTGCCCCTATCAAAGGAATATCCACAAGTTCAAGACTTTGGATAAAACTATTAAATACAAGAAGACAAATGTGGATTAGAGGAGCATTCAGAGGGCTATCGAATAATGTTGAAATCACTAACAATACACCATGACACATTAAATTAAAGGAAGACATTAGATAGGTCCTCAAAAAATAAAGGTATTTCATCTGATCTATTGGGGCCATAAACAACAATCAAACACCATCTGAAATCCTTAAACAAAACAGATATATGTTTAAAAGAGATGATAAAATCAATAGCCTGCAGAAAAGAAAGGTCCCATAAAATCCAGATGCCTCCAGAAAGTCCAATAGCCTTAGAGCTTATAAAATCCAAGGACCTCCTCCCCCAAATAGTTCTAAAGTTGTTTGAAAATTCGAGGCCCATATTTTTGTCTCTTGAATAACCCAAACATATGGCTTTTTGTGACGACAAAAAGATCGACTATCATTTTTGCGCAAAGGACCGTTGAGACCCCGAACATTCCAACATAAAATTTTCATTCAGAAACATACCCTTTCTTGTGCTTGGTGATCCCAAAGGAACCAGCAGACACAGTGGACACCGGCTTAGAGTGTGCACGAGAAGAATTACGTATGTCATCCTCGTCATAGTTAATACTGCATATTAGGCTATCAAGCTCTCTTTGGACCTGTCCTTTCCTCTTTGATTTTAGATGTGAAATCAGCCAGCCAATGGTACATCAGGTCCAATTCAAAATCCAAAACCTGTTCCTCAGATTTTGTGAAGTGAAATGACAAACTGAAGGCTATCAGTTTTTGCACTTGTGCAGTACTAAGAGGTCCATTATATATAGACTCATAAAACACTGTCATTGCTTGGGACTCTCAAAAATAAAATGTTTAACCTAATTGGGAGTGCCCAAAACAAAACACTCAACAAATTGAACCATTAGAGAAATGAAAACAATATTTGCATTACTTTTCAAAATAATGTAACTTCGAAGCTTCTGTTACATCATGTACTGTTTAAGATGAAGGTAGGGGTTTCCCTTTGAGGAAAGCATCAATAAGGGTGAGGGATCTCGCCGGTTGGTAACTAGGGACCTCATGGCCCGCTCCTCTAACAATTGCAAATGTTAAGCCACCCTTGTATATCACACTATACCCTCCAAACTGCATATATACAATAACATAAATAGGAGGAAAAATATCTCTCTTTCTCTCCCCTTATTAAAGGGATGGAATGGAGCCCAAGAGGTCATGTTCTAGCACCTCCCCATCCTAACCACCTAGGCTTTGTGTCCATTCCTAATCCTCTCTTTCTATCGCTCTTATGCAACGAAATCATAAAAAGAATCTGGTTGACTTTTACCTCGTGCTCGTTGAACCATGGGTACCAGTGAGTTTGAATATCCAGGTTAAGTTTTTTTATCGCCTTTCTTGTACCTGTCACTGGAACACTACTGTCCACGTCTCCACTGCACACATACAAAAAAGGTAATTTTTAGAAGAATGAAAGAAATTCTCCTTAACAATTCTTCTTTTAGGTAAATGTGTGGGAATCGATGTTTCCCACCCGTTTCCATTAAATAGAAAATAGAAATTTCTCCAGTTAATCTCAATTATCTTTCTTGGTTAGAATAAACATGAACAATGGTCAGATCCAGATTTATTCCAGAGAAATACAATTTGTAGTTTTAATAGGACTCCATGCTTATGTACAATTTTTTTGTTTCAAGTGCATGATGGTCTCAAAGATAACTACAAGTAGGAGAAACAAACAGTTGCTACAATTTGTAGTTTTAACAGAGGACTCTATGCTTACGCACAAACATTTTTTTCAAGTGCATGATTCTCTCTCTAAAAGATAACTACAAGTAGGAGAAACAAACAGTAACTACTACTGCAATTATTTAGCACAAAAGGCAAGAATATTATATCAGAGAATTTTAAGAATTTACCTAGACATTTGATCAAGTTTGACCACAAATTTGCACACATGTTTAGCAACTGAGATCCAGACATAAAAAATAATAAAACAAAATACAATCATACACTTACCTGTATAACATCACCGGGATGCCATTTGCCATAATGTTCTTTATGAGGGGAAGTACAGTAGATGGTGCATCCTTCCAATTCAGCTCGCTACCAAAACAAAAGAAACTGTAAATAATAACACAGATAAGAAAAAGGATACTATGTTAGTAATATAATTGAGGTAAATTATGTTACGTTCCCGTTTTACTTCCATATGGTATGCGGCTAAAGTCCATCCTTACTACTCCCAAAGTGGCATTGTTGAGGAACTACTAGTGCACTGTTTTTGCTACTCACCCTAAGACACATGAATTTCTACTTTGTATTGTCAATGTTGAGTGCAAAAACTTGTTTGGGAATGGCAATTTTCTGAAGGGATAATCTACAAATAGACCATTTATCTTTATTACAAAGAGGTCACAACTATTCTCACATATTAGATGGCAAATTGGATGACTTGGAGTGATTCATGAAGTCCGAATTTTTTTTTTTGGAACTTTATGACTATTAATTGACACTCTTATAACCATCCATTCTAAAATTTAAAGGAAAAAAATGATTGTGACGTCCTTGTATACAAAATAAATGGTCTCTTTGTAGACAATCTCTTTTCTGATTATGCATGTAAAACGTCCACCACATTTCAGTAAGGAGCATTCAATATATTATGCTCATATGCGGCAAGTTGAAATGCAGAAGAACAAGTAATGCATCTGCCACTCATCCGCGAAAACAGATAGCGGAGATGAATGGGCACATCGCACAAACTTGACAGAGTTTGGATAAAAGGTTCCTTTATCTCAATAAAAAATCTGAAAAAAAAAAATCAATAATTGTATCCCAAAAGGTTCCTTTATCTCAATAAAGTGGTTTGAGTCAATTAGTAAATTTAATAGGGTCCGGGAAAGTATGCCATCCACCAATAGTAGGTGATTATAACCACCTATTTTTTTGGGTAGTTCGGCAGTAGGAATTGAACTTGAGATATAGCATTGCAAAATGTCAGCTGCTAACCAATCAAGCTCAACCCCAATTCCTATAGGCCACTATTTATTACACTAAATTTAAAAGATGGTTCAAATCAAGTGGATCTATAAACACGTGAAAATCTGGAAAATGGACGGTCTAGATAATACGTTCTAGTTTTTGTACTCAAAATCTTTTTTTTTCTATACTCAGACGTCTCAATCTTGAGAAGATCTATGAAACGGTTTTCCAACATCAAAATAACCATTTTCGATGGATTTTTAAGGTGTACCTTAATTCTACATTTTAAAATTGCGACCTTAAATTATTTTTTCCGAAGGATCTATGATATATCTATATATATATATATATATATATATATATATATATATATATATATATATATATATATATATATATATATATATATATAGAGGTGATCTTTAACAGTGTAGGATATCCCTGCATAACCGTTAATTATAAAAGCTCTAGGCCACAATAATACAACCTAGCATTAGTGTGAATGTAAAAAAAATTCCTTTATATTTTGCTCTCTAATATAAAGAAATACAAAAATAAAAAGGGGAAAAAGGAAGCTCATACTTGCATGAAAGCCATGGATACTTTAGCCCAGTAACGTTAGCATGGAGTGCCTTTTGGACTTGGGGAAGATTCAGATACATTTCCACGTAGTAATCTGTGCAAGGATCAAATTCCTGCATACAACCACTCATTCATTAGTAGAGAAGACAGGGAATGGAGTTTCATAGACACTGTCGCGAGTGTTTAAGAGTCTATAATTGTTCAAGGTGTTTAGTACCTTGGTCTATTAGGGATAAACCCATCCACACAATTATAACTTATTTAATGAAATATAATATTTTATGGGATAGAACTTTCACTGAATATCAATTGACAATTGGATGAGGAATTTATATGATACCAGTAGGCATCCTCAAGTGTCGTTATATGTCGAAGTGTCGACACTTGATACCAACTAATAGAAATTGAGCACCAAATGAAAATTTAGTTTTCTACGTAGCCAGATGTTCTCAAATAGTGGCAAATTGTTGACATGTGTTGACATTTGAACACCAATCAAAGGACAAAGTGTCATAGTAATATTACTATAGAGCCATCAACCCTATGCAGAAAGGAAGTAATCACTGGGAAGAAAGAGAAGTAGAGAGAATTAATACCAGGTCACTTGCACAAGGCTTGTGCTTGCTGGTGGTGTTGCAGTTAGGGGCATAAATGTTGTAGATGTTAATGTCAAAAATGTCTGACTCCGCATGATCGAGGGTGTCGTCGCATGGTTTGGGTTGACTGGTGGTGTTAACTGAGAAATTACAATATTTATGGATGGCATTGATGGTCTCGTCCGAGAGGATCGCATGGCTCCACAAGTACTCGTACAATTCTAGGCGGTCAATCAGAGCGTCGATCCATGGGTTACCAATCTGCAATCACATATACACAACTCAGTCTATGTGTGCGAAAAGTCGGATAAGGAAATTGGATCTCACCGTGATGCCTTTGAGATTTATGATGGTTTTTGCAGCCATTTGATTGTGCCGAACTACTTGATAAGCGAGTTGCGGAACATAGTGCCCTGCATAGCTCTCTCCTGAGATGTAGAAATCCCTGTTTTTGTATTCTGAGAATCGTTCGAACCAATTTAGCATGAAAGTGTAAGCATCAAATGCCGTTTTCTCATCACCACTTTCTGAATTCTCCGAGGTGGCGTTGGAGTAAGAGAAGCCAGTGCCAGCCGGGGACTCCAAGAACAATAAATTTGCCACTGCACCCATGTATTTACAGCTTCAAATATAGATTACATGATCTTTTAATCTTCAATTCTAACTAAATTTGTATGGGGGTAGTTTGATTTACCATTTGAATTAAAACTATTGGAAATAGTACCAAACGTAAATGAATGATGCAAATTTCAATCGTCTCACATGCAAGGTTTCTAAAACCGTGCTCCCTCCAAAACTCTACTTGAGCCTAGAGCGATTTGACGAGTTTAGAGTGGACTCGTCTAGTTCCCTGAGTTGGCCCAAACGCTATGGAAAAGAGTAAAATTTATTAAACATAAATAAAAATAAAAATTTAAAAATAAATATTATTATCTCGAGTGTTAAAGTAAAAAATAAAATCCATTATATAAAAGAAGAAGTTTATATAAATATGAGACTCTAAACAATCAAATTAGGATGCACCTCAAAAATTTTACTAGAAGAGGTTATTTTGATACGCAAATATCCTCAAAAATTTTACTAGAAGAGGTTATTTTGATACACAAATATCCTCAAATTGATCATCTCGACCTCAAGATTCATGGACATTAAAAAAAATGGATTTCATAATTTGAAAATAGTGCATCTTGTATTACATTTTGGACTGTCAATTTTCAAGATTTTCAAATCTTCATAGATCTGCTCGATCTACACTATTTTTGAAGCTTTAAATTTTATAATTAAAGATGAAAATATATTTTGAAGCTATCACAAATATTTCCAGTATTGCAACCATATTTTTCCACACTATTTGAAAGTGTGTTTTACTGTAATTGTTTAGATCCTTGGCCTTATACACACCCCACCCTTATATAAATATAAATCTAAAAATAAAAGTTCAAGCAAAATTTTGAGTCCTATCCTCCAATCTTTGCAAATGGTGCAAATTCATGCTAGCAATGTTTGTCAGAGGGTACTTGAGCTCCCTAATCTAAATCCTCTAATCAGACTCAAGATTCAAGGTGAAACTTAATTATTTCGAGTTCTCGAAATTTTTGGGATAAATAATACTCTGGAATCCAAATCTCATAAATTCAATATTTTTATTGATCTTTTATGAGAAACAAGCCCATATTTCGATAACAAAACAAATTTTTGTCCCAGATCAAGCAATAATTGAGTAGCAATCACAACTTTTAGAATATGACCAAAACCTAATAATCTAGATTGATAATTTTCATCCTCATATCCATAAAATCGTTTTTTTTTCTCAAATATACAATAAGCACACCTGATTGGATACTTCAATGAAGTCAAATGAGGAAAAAGGGGTAAGATTTGTGCACCCCCTTTTATTTCGAAAAAAGGTGTTGAATTCGGTGAGTTCTAATAGACTCACACCGAGTTCGTAAGAAACTCTCCGAGTTTGTTTATACTGAGGCAAGTTACACTAGTAACTCTCTTGAGTTTGTCTTCAATACTGCAGCAATCATCCTTTAGCCAAGTTATGGTGCTCCGTACATGGATTCTGCTGTTGATGTGACTGTAGTGATTGTCCCAATGGATAAGCAATCATCATTTACCCAAGTTATGGTGCTCCGTACATAGACGTTGCTGCTGTTGATGTGATTGTAGTGGTTGTCCCAATGGATAAGCATAGTCATATCCCTTAACTATATTGACAAGGTGATATACTTTTATATGAACAAAATTTGTTGGAATTATGGCCTTTACTCTTTTATTCAAAAAATCCAATTATTATGAGCATAAACATATTAGTTAACAATATCATGGTATTGATATGAAAAGAACCATGCATAGATATAAATATTATTAAGTCTTTAGCGGCTTAATTATTCTTAGTAGGAGTTTTAACAACTATTAGGTTTTTAGTGGCCTAATTATTTTTAATAGGAGTTTTAACAGTTAAGTGATAGCTTGTCAAAACTCCCAATGTCTTTTAAGGTGAATAAAGATAAGAGTTACAATTTGGATCTTAACTATACAAAATCCAAATTGTAACTCCTATTTGGATCTTAACTATACAAAATCCAAATTGTAAAAAAAATTCCTTTATATTTTGCTCTCTAATATAAAGAAATACAAAAATAAAAAGGGGAAAAAGGAAGCTCATACTTGCATGAAAGCCATGGATACTTTAGCCCAGTAACGTTAGCATGGAGTGCCTTTTGGACTTGGGGAAGATTCAGATACATTTCCACGTAGTAATCTGTGCAAGGATCAAATTCCTGCATACAACCACTCATTCATTAGTAGAGAAGACAGGGAATGGAGTTTCATAGACACTGTCGCGAGTGTTTAAGAGTCTATAATTGTTCAAGGTGTTTAGTACCTTGGTCTATTAGGGATAAACCCATCCACACAATTATAACTTATTTAATGAAATATAATATTTTATGGGATAGAACTTTCACTGAATATCAATTGACAATTGGATGAGGAATTTATATGATACCAGTAGGCATCCTCAAGTGTCGTTATATGTCGAAGTGTCGACACTTGATACCAACTAATAGAAATTGAGCACCAAATGAAAATTTAGTTTTCTACGTAGCCGGATGTTCTCAAATAGTGGCAAATTGTTGACATGTGTTGACATTTGAACACCAATCAAAGGACAAAGTGTCATAGTAATATTACTATAGAGCCATCAACCCTATGCAGAAAGGAAGTAATCACTGGGAAGAAAGAGAAGTAGAGAGAATTAATACCAGGTCACTTGCACAAGGCTTGTGCTTGCTGGTGGTGTTGCAGTTAGGGGCATAAATGTTGTAGATGTTAATGTCAAAAATGTCTGACTCCGCATGATCGAGGGCGTCGTCGCATGGTTTGGGTTGACTGGTGGTGTTAACTGAGAAATTGCAATATTTATGGATGGCATTGATGGTCTCGTCCGAGAGGATCGCATGGCTCCACAAGTACTCGTACAATTCTAGGCGGTCAATCGGAGCGTCGATCCATGGGTTACCAATCTGCAATCACATATACACAACTCAGTCTATGTGTGCGAAAAGTCGGATAAGGAAATTAGATCTCACCGTGATGCCTTTGAGATTTATGATGGTTTTTGCAGCCATTTGATTGTGCCGAACTACTTGATAAGCGAGTTGCGGAACATAGTGCCCTGCATAGCTCTCTCCTGAGATGTAGAAATCCCTGTTTTTGTATTCTGAGAATCGTTCGAATTAGCATGAAAGTGTAAGCATCAAATGCCGTTTTCTCATCACCACTTTCTGAATTCTCCGAGGTGGTGTTGGAGTAAGAGAAGCCAGTGCCAGCCGGGGACTCCAAGAACAATAAATTTGCCACTGCACCCATGTATTTACAGCTTCAAATATAGATTACATGATCTTTTAATCTTCAATTCTAATTAAATTTGTATGGGGGTAGTTTGATTTACCATTTGAATTAAAACTATTGGAAATAGTAACAAACGTAAATGAATGATGCAAATTTCAATCGTCTCACATGCAAGGTTTCTAAAACCGTGCTCCCTCCAAAACTCTACTTGAGCCTAGAGCGATTTGACGAGTTTAGAGTGGACTCGTCTAGTTCCCTGAGTTGGCCCAAACGCTATGGAAAAGAGTAAAATTTATTAAACATAAATAAAAATAAAAATTTAAAAATAAATATTATTATCTCGAGTGTTAAAGTAAAAAATAAAATCCATTATATAAAAGAAGAAGTTTATATAAATATGAGACTCTAAACAATCAAATTAGGATGCACCTCAAAAATTTTACTAGAAGAGGTTATTTTGATACGCAAATATCCTCAAAAATTTTACTAGAAGAGGTTATTTTGATACACAAATATCCTCAAATTGATCATCTCGACCTCAAGATTCATGGACATTAAAAAAAATGGATTTCATAATTTGAAAATAGTGCATCTTGTATTACATTTTGGACTGTCAATTTTCAAGATTTTCAAATCTTCATAGATCTGCTCGATCTACACTATTTTTGAAGCTTTAAATTTTATAATTAAAGATGAAAATATATTTTGAAGCTATCACAAATATTTCCAGTATTGCAACCATATTTTTCCACACTATTTGAAAGTGTGTTTTACTGTAATTGTTTAGATCCTTGGCCTTATACACACCCCACCCTTATATAAATATAAATCTAAAAATAAAAGTTCAAGCAAAATTTTGAGTCCTATCCTCCAATCTTTGCAAATGGTGCAAATTCATGCTAGCAATGTTTGTCAGAGGGTACTTGAGCTCCCTAATCTAAATCCTCTAATCAGACTCAAGATTCAAGGTGAAACTTAATTATTTCGAGTTCTCGAAATTTTTGGGATAAATAATACTCTGGAATCCAAATCTCATAAATTCAATATTTTTATTGATCTTTTATGAGAAACAAGCCCATATTTCGATAACAAAACAAATTTTTGTCCCAGATCAAGCAATAATTGAGTAGCAATCACAAGTTTTAGAATATGACCAAAACCTAATAATCTAGATTGATAATTTTCATCCTCATATCCATAAAATCGTTTTTTTTTCTCAAATATACAATAAGCACACCTGATTGGATACTTCAATGAAGTCAAATGAGGAAAAAGGGGTAAGATTTGTGCACCCCCTTTTATTTCGAAAAAAGGTGTTGAATTCGGTGAGTTCTAATAGACTCACACCGAGTTCGTAAGAAACTCTCCGAGTTTGGTTATACTAAGGCAAGTTACACTGGTAACTCTCTTGAGTTTGTCTTCAATACTGCAGCAATCATCCTTTAGCCAAGTTATGTGCTCCGTACATGGATGCTATGTTGATGTGACTGTAGTGATTGTCCCAATGGAAAAGCATTCATCATTTACCCAAGTTATGGTGCTCCGTACATAGACGTTGCTGCTGTTGATGTGATTGTAGTGGTTGTCCTAATGGATAAGCATAGTCATATCCCTTAATTATATTGACAAAGTGATATACTTCTATATGAGCAAAATTTGTTGGAATTATGGCCTTTACTCTTTTATTCAAAAACTCCAATTATTATGGGCATAAACATATTAGTTAACAATATCATGGTATTGACATGAAAAGAACCATGCATAGATATAAATATTACTAAATTTTTAGCGGCTTAATTATTCTTAATAGGAGTTTTAACAACTACTAGGTTTTTATCGGCCTAATTATTTCTAACAGGAGTTTTAACAACCAAGTGATAGCTTGTCAAAACTCCCAATGTCTTTTAAGGTGAATAAAGATAGGAGTTACAATTTGAATCTCAACTATACAAAATCAAAATTGTAACTCCTATTTTTATTCACCTTAACAGGAGTTTTGAAAAGCTACAACCTAACCGTTAAAACTTCCATTAAGATTAATTAGTCTACTGAAGACCTAGTAATGTTTATATTGGCTCTTTCCATGCCAATACCATAAAAGCGCATGAAAGGCCTCAATTTCCAACAAACTTTACTTTTGGTCTTTTGAGCAACAAACCAATCTAGAGTATTTTGGACTCTAGAAGTAAGATGGCTTTAGAAAACCTGTTTGTCTGGCTAAAAACATTACTAGATACGAAATTCCGTGGTTCCAAGATAAGCAAAAATAATGCTTTTTGTGAACAACATGCATCATTCATAGACAATACCTATTTAAAATTGGTAATCGTAAAATTCAGAGAAAGCCTTTTGAATGATTGAGAGATTATCAGGGTTTATAGTTCATAGAAATTCACAAAACAAGGTTAATTGTTCCATGCGTATCTGTTCCTGTAAAGAGTCCTCCCATTGCTGTGGACTCTAAAAGGTCCCAACTCTGACATCGCTCCATATCCAAGAGAAGAGCACCCTGGACCTGTGCAAAAAAGAAGAAGAAGAAGAAAAATGTGAGTCAATATACTTGAATAAGGTTAACCTGGCACCACCAGACCACAACTCATTTGTGTTAACGATGCATAATTACTCAACTGGTTTTCAAAAAATTTCAGGAAATTATTGGGTAAATTATATTTAAAGTTTATTGTTTTCTCTGTTGACGCTTTTATTAACATTAATTTTAAAGAAAAATGATAACAAAAGACGAAAAAGGTAGTAATCTCTCTAGGAATCATAGATAACATGGCTGCATTGGCCATCCATATTTTCAATGATAGTTTTATTTTAACACTAGAAACACAGTGAGTAATACTAAAAAATAGCTGGTTTAAGTTAGCTGGTTTAAGTTGTCACCCACAGTTTTCTTGTTTAAGTTTGGATTACTAAAAACATAGGCAAAAACAGCCGGGAAAGAAAGGGAAAGGTTACTATACTTCCCCTACTGCATTCAAAATATATGTTTTCCCCTGTCCACCCGTCCAATTTAGATCAAGTGAGTCACTGACCATTTGATCTAGATCCAACACCTTAAAGTATTTTATTTTTAGTTTTTTCTTAACAAATTATATGAATATGAAGTTTGGTACATGCCATAATCTAAACGGAGTGCACCTAAATAAAATATTAAAAGGACTTCTTCGATAGAATATAATGATCAAGATACCCCTTGAATCTTTCAGGGGTATTTTGATCATTTTATTTATTGAAAATATTTTTACATGTGTGAATTTAAGAGAGGAGTGGACGTTCAAAATTTGTTGTCAAAATAATTTGTAAAGACAAAATTAAAAATAAAATATTTAGAGACATGACATTGTGATTTGAGTCATCTCAGCCATCTATTCAGAATGGACATTTGGATAGGGGAAAACATATAAGTTTTATGTAGTAGGAAAAGCATAGAAAGCTTGGCCAGAAAGAAAATGTCTTTTCTCAAAATGTATATTAAAGATGCTTTATTTTTTAAATGTTCACATAAAATTTTTTATTTCTTTTGGCTAAAATGAATGTGCAACAAAAGAAAATGAAAATTGACGGGCTTACTACTAAAAAATAATTTCTTCTCCATCTCTATATTAAATTATTAAGCTATTAAAAAAGCGAGTACATGTTCAAGAATAAAATGGGACCCTATCTCGAGAGAGAAAGTAGAGCATGTTAACCCCAAGGTCTTTTGACGCACCATGAAAACCTTACTTTGATGGTCTAAGGTTGAAACCTTATGCATAAGGGAAAAGTTTATTTAGAGCCGAGGCTCTAAACAATCAAATTAGAGCGTACCACAAAAATTTTATTAGAAGATCGTTGTTTTGATGCTCAAATATACTCAAGTTAATCATCTCGACATCAAGTTGCTTGGACATAAGAAAAAAGTGGATTTCAAGTTCTGGAAATAGTGTATCTTTTAAAGCATTTTTGGACCATCAATTTTCAAGATTTTCAAGATTTCTTAGATCAGTTGATCTACACTATTTTTGAAACTTTAAACTCTATAAATAAAGATGAAGATATATTTAATGCTATCACAAAGATTTTCAATATTGAAACCACATTTCTCAACACTATTTAAAGGTAGGCTCCAATTTGATTGTTTAGAGCCAAGGCTCTATACAAACCGCACCCTATGCATAAACACCTATTATTTTAAGGGAAAAGATCTTGTCTGCACACTAGTTGATGGAATCGTATAAGCCCAATGAACCAGATTAAATCTGGCCTATCTGATGGTCATGATTGGATTTTGAATTTAAATTTTATTCTAAAAATTTGGAGCGTCCACTCTTCTCATCAAGGCTCGCCGAATAAATACTAGTAATATGCACATGTGTTGCACGTGATATTTAATATTAATCACTGAAATATATTTATTATTGAACTTTTAGAGAGAAAATTTTATACATTTATCTTCACGATTTAATATTTTATTAATCAATTATAAATGTGATTGTAAATATTACTTTTCATATATTATTAATTAACACGACTACATTTGACATACAATTAAAATAATGAAGATGATTTAAATAAATAATTTAAATTATATAAATAAAACTAATAAATAAATTTATGCAAGATCTTATTAATGCTAATATCCATTATATTAGTTTAAGATATTAGATCTTAATAATATCTATATCTAATATATTAGTCCATTAAGAACTACTCAAGAACCATCAACCTTATTATAAACAAAAGAGTGATAAGAATTTATATATATTGATCAAGAATAAAAGAGAGAGACACTTAAGGAGACGATAAGGAAAAAGAAAACAGAGTAACACACCTTTCATTCCTTAACCCACATATTTTCAAATAGACAGGAGAAATAATAACTTGAATAAAAAAGATAAATTATTCTGAACAAAAATATTTACATTTTTTCATTGATTCCTAGACGTTATGATTAATTCCATTTCCTCTCGAATTACATTCCGTTTGGAGAACCAAAACAAACAAAATTTAAAAATGAATATACTCGAATTACATTCCGTTTGGAGAACCAAAACAAACAAAATTTAAAAATTAATATAGATATATTGGAGATTGTTCGATATGATAATTTTTCAAATTTGTGGTCTTCTCCAATATCTCAACCATACAAATAGCAAAATCTTAAATCTTAGCAATAATTTATAAGCAAGATGAGCAAGATAAATGTTTTATAACAAACTCTACGTTCATTTATACAATATAATTTATTGGTTAATATCGCAATTCATACTAAAAACATGCCCAAGCCAAATGTATGACCAACCATGCCCAACAACTCTATGCACACTGGATGGATGTCTTTTAAAATATCCCAAATAAGTAATATTTATTTGAAGACAAAAATGTTCTATAGAACCAAAAAAGGGTAAATGAGAGCATTTACGTCCTCTCTTGTTCACAAACAATATAATTACCAATTTGGCCTATATGTTTGCCGAAAAATATCCTACTCCCTCGGGAGTATACTATTTATCTATTCTCTTGCAAAACACATACACTAGGAATATCTTTTTGATCCCAAGGTTTGGGGATATGATCTGGACAAGGCGGTAACCAACATCAAAGAAAAAAGAAAAATTTAGTTCTCACTCTCAGCCTAAAAAATGTCACATCCCAAGAATATAATGAAACCATCCAATTTTTGGCAGGAATGATCTAGGCATTCATGAAGTCAAAATCCATTTTTTTCCTTGGAAGATAATTATCTAGTCATAAATAGATAGATCCCAAAATTTCAAATCAAGAAAAATCTCCCAAGTAAAAGTTTTTCCTAGGGAGTAAATTTAGAGTATGCTCCTGAGGGAGCATAATATAGAGGCTCATAAGTTTTTAATGGTGAATTTTTGCAGTTCTTTACTTTATTATTATACTGTGTTCTCTATTTAATATTAAGATTAATTTGCCTTTTTTTTTTTTTTTGTTATCTTAGTACTTATTCTACGTGCAACACATCCATTAGTAATATGGTTATGCTATTCTTCTCTACTGGTGTGTTCAAATTCGACCACTCCAGCTTTCATCCAATCTTTGATTTCACACTGTGGTTAACTTCCATATAATTTCTTTACTCTTCCATAAAAATGCTTAAGGTTTGTGTGGTAATGGGGAAAGCCAGGCATTAGTCACAACTTCAAAGATGATAATATGTATTAAAAAGCCTTCCCATATTATGCATTATTTATCTACAACCCTTGTCTGAAAACACTCGTGTTCTTCAAAATAAACCTGGACTGAGTAAATATATGATGTCAAAGTAGATATTCCCTAAAGGAAAAAAAATATTTTCAAATGTTTATAAATCCGCTCGATCTACACTATCTTTTAAGTTTTAAATTTCACAATTAAATATTAAAATAGATTTGTAGCCCATCATGGGGATTTTCGGCACTTAAACTGCTTGGTATCAATTTTGGGTGCCTTACTTAGATTGCTTAAGGTGCCAACCTTTTACAAAACCTCACCCTTCTCTAAATGCTATATAAATCCTTTCCACAAAATTGATTCCTATGTAAAAACTTGATATGCTCTCTAATTTCCATAATTAAATTAAAATTTACTACTGAAAAAGAACTTTTTCTTGACATAGTCATGGATTGTTTTTTGCACATCTTAATTGCCTATTCCTATGCAGTCCATCAATTTAAGTTTTCCTCAACACTTTCTGCCTTGAGGAGAGAGTAAGAGGCAATAAAAAAAATTTAAGGATATGATAGTAATTGGAATCAGTTTTAACGTATGTTGAAGTCAAATGCCCTATGATGAAAATCTTACTTTGCTTCCATTTCCAAATCAAAATACCCTTATTCTACTTAGTTTTTTATTTCACGTTATTTTTCCTATGTTTGCTTTGTATTAACTGAAAATTTTCACATGCATTAATATATAAATATAATACATTATGTGATAAAAATTTTCCTCCTCAAAATTGATTGCACATGGGTTATCAACGTTATGTATACAAAGATTTTAGCGATATAGCAAAATAATCATAGGATAAAAGAAAATTGTTTCATACGGGCTGGATCGCATGACTACATATGCGGTCCAAAAAGTGTAAAGTATCCATCTTAACGCAAGTGGGTGTTCCATCTAAAAACAATGGAAACTAATAGTCCAAATGGTTTCTTATTAGAATTATTATTTCTAGTTTTTAAAATTTACATATTTTTTCATATTCATGATCGTTATATCTTACATGTCCTTAAAAATTAAGTCCAAAAATCCATCTCAAAAATAGATTTATTAATATGCCCGCATTTCTACATATGTGGGCTTGGCCGCATAGAAACCGTGTCCTAAGATAATGATGTGGATAACCAACAATTGGTATATGATAGCGAAGACTAAGCCCAGCAGGTTTTATTAGTGATATTTGTTTACAAAACGGAGTTGTATATATATTATAAGAAATATTAGCAAGAAGTGTGTTATGCATATTTCTACTTTTGTAATTACAATACATGCATAGTTTTTTTTATAAAAAATAAGGGTTGTATACGAGGAGGTCGCAATCAACCTTAGTCATTGTATATGAAATCTGATAGTTAGGGGTATGTCATACAATTCGAGAAATTTTATTTTGATTTTTTGTGCTCGTTCTCACCCCCTAGCCATTTGATTTCACATGTAATAGTTAATAGTAATTGTGACCTCATTGTATAAAAAGTACACAATGTTATACATATTTCCAAAATAAAATTATCTAAAATTTGGGTCAAAGATTATGTTTCAAATGAAGATAATAATATCTCCATGACAAATTCTCTTTTTATGTGAATGTGTATGTTACTCCAAAGTTTGGAAAAGAGAAGGTAATAAAAGGAAAGTTTCTTTTTTGGTTAGATTTTTTTGATAGAAAATAGGCAAGTTCGTTAAAATCAGGCTTGTTCTTAGTTTCCACAAGGAGCTAGGTCGTTCCTCACCGATTACCAATCTAAAATCAACTTTTCCAAATCCCGATAGATGAACTTTGAGATACTAGTTTAGTTCCAAATAAAGATAACAATTTGTAAAAGATGATTCGAAATTGAGAGACAAAGAATCAATCGCTCATGAGACGGGGTCGACCCAAAACTTGGGCCGGATCTGGGTCAAAATGATTGAGACCCGACCTGGGTCAGGTCCGTGTCAACTATCGGGTCAGGTCAGGGCCGGGCCCATTGCCTCTTAAGGGAATATGACATGTTGAGAAAGTTCATTCACTTGTATATGGGCATGTCTGCATGAGAGATAGAAATACCTCCATTGAGCCAGAGGAGGAGAGGCTTGGAGAGAGGGTTGACGGCCTCGGCCAGATAGTAGAAGAGCGCCCTCCCCGCCTTCTCGTCGACAGTCACATAACCAGCATACTGCTTGAATTCCACACCCGCAGGCTCACCAGGCAACCCACCAACAATCTCATCTCTCTCTCTCAACCCATGTTGAGGCAACACACGTGTGACCTCATCAAAAGAGCCCCAGTTCTCAAACCCCACATTTCCTACAAACTGGGCATTCATGTGCTGCATAAGGGCTTGGCCTTGTTTAGCTTCACACGTGCCAAAATGGAACTTGGCAATGGTCATTGACAGTAGCAAGAGAACCATCCTCTTCCTTAACCCTTCCATGGCGAACATACCCAAGAAGAGGCATAACTTTGATATATATTCTAAGGAAAAATAGAATTTTCTGGTATTTTAGAAAAGGAGTAATTTAAGTGCTGGTTAAATTATTTAATACCTATATTTAGGAATTATGGCTTGCTATTTTATTTCTTTACTTGATAGAATGATCAATAAATATTGAAGATATTTTTCTTGTTACCGAATGGCTTTCTATTTTTTTCTTAAGAGTAAAATAAAGTTTCCATTTTCGCCTGATTCTTTTGATTTTCTTAAGAGAATGCTCTTTTTGTTTTGTTTTTTGTTTTTTTCTATATGTTAATGGTGGGAATAGAGGGTGGGACCTTACGTTAACGTAAGTAACCACTTACGACCCAATCCTATTCCCAACCCGGTAAATCCTGCACCAAAGCTTGACCTGTGCATGAATCAAGCTCTATGGGCCGATATCATACAAAATAAACAAATTAACAAATTTTAAGGCAAAGAGTACGACTTGTGGATCATTTGCAGCATGTCGATCCCCTCATCTCTGCACCAATAGTTTTATTAACTAGGCGAGTTCAGGTGAAAGTTTTTTTTAATGGAATGATTTTTGGGGCAAAAAGGCAAACTTATTGCAAGCAAGGTCCAAGGCTACATAGTGCGGTTTTGTAGAACAAAGTCAACAACAGGAACTTTGCATTGAAAAGGCCAAAATTTTTTTATTAAGAAAAGTTGAAAAATGGTTAAAAAGGTTTCTTCTTCTCGAGGACATGAACCAATTTTCTTTCAAAACCTCTAAAATCTTTCACACCATTTGTGTGCCCCATCACCGATTCCGTCCCACAAGTATCTATTTCTTTTCCACCCTGTCTCACACATACGAGACAACAACAAAAAGGGACAGCTGTAGACACCCCGATCTCGATAAAAAAAACTGTAAGACACCCGAATATCTCGGGCAACCTCGTGTAAAACCTGAACACCCCCTTAACCTAACCATAAACCTTTCACCTCAACAGGTACCACTTGGCAAAGCACGGAACAAGAAGAATGCCTCCGAGGATGAGCGACATATCAGAATCAAGAACTACCAAACTGAAAACAGTATGCAGCAAAACGTTCTAACACCATTCCTAATAGGCACTACTCCAAATGCCAACACAGGAAGATTGATCCAGACACTCCGGGCTAACAAGACAACACACGAAACGACAGTGCCAATGGCGCCGAAGGCACCACTAGCGCCAAGATTCTGATAGTTAAAAGCAATGGTTTAAAAACCGGATCGGTGACCAGGATCGGGCTTTCCAAAAACCGATCCGGATCGGCGAATCGGCGATCCGGATCGGAATCGGGTGAATCGGTCAGAATAAAGCTTCAAAAAAATCCGAAAAAATTATTAAAATTCATTATAAATATTGTTTTTTAGGAATTCAATAAAAAATGAGGGTACTCCATTAAGAATTTTCATGTTTTTGAATGAATATGCGAATATTGATATGTTCTTCCCCTGCATGAACCGCCATTCAACATTTAATTTACATCACACAAAAGGATAAACATAGAATTATCATGGAATAAGTATATCAACATACATGGACTACAATAAAGCATAAAATTAGTAACATACGATCTAAAAATAAAATGATAGGCGACGTTGTTGTTCTTCTTGGTCACGCTGGTGCCATTGATTGAATTCGTTTGACAATTCATTGATTCGATCTAAAAACGAATCATCGATATTAGCGGGCGTCTGACTATTTTCAAATCTCTGAGTGTTAGTGTTTTGTTGTGTTCCCAATCCAAAATCCCCGAAGCTTGTCCATCCTTCATGCTCACCTGCACTGTCGTGCCCATCCCAACACTGTTGCTGTTGGGACTCGATATGTGAATAATATGGCTGGGATAGGGTGGCCTCAGAATCATCATCTCTCTCATTTTCTCTTAGACCCCCTTCCTACTCTCCCTCATTAGGTGCAATATCACCGACATATTGTGGATACATTGGCTGGCTGCTTCCTCTTTCATGCCGCTCATCACTTTCTTCAATATCTTCATCACCGATAGCCTCAAGGAACGCTCTCTTGTGCAACACTGGCTCCTCCTCTTCTACTACCCATCGGTCTGCTGTGTTTGTGACAAATATTGTGTCTAAGTCTATCGGCCCATAGTCTTCAAGCTTCCTTCTTATTTGTCGCACTCTAAGGTTTAAATTATAATGAACGTAGACTAGTTTATGAAGCTTCTCAGAAGCGAGTCGATTCCTCCTAGTAGTGTGCTACCATTGGAACGTACTCCAGTTGCGCTCACAGCCAGTAGCAGAACATGTCTGGGAGAGCACCTTGATTGCTATCTTCTTTAGGTGAGGTGCATCAGTACCATATATCTCCCACCATTCAGCTGGATTAAAATGTAAAAAGCATTGTAAGGGCAAGAACAATTCATAAGATTAAATATATGAATAAACAAAATATTAGCGAGGGGATAACCTGGATCCATCATAGTTCGAGAATTTCTGGCAAGTCTAGTTCCGAAGGATCCTATAGCATCCCTATACATAGCAAGCTAAAACAAATATATTACGTTTTAGTGCATTATTCCTTACAAATATAACAACTCAATGAAGTTCTTACCCAAACATTAAATAATACCTCTTGTATTGCTGCTACTTGGTTTCGATGGCTTCTCTCCAACCTTGCAATAATGTATCTGACCCCTTCCATAATCTTGTGGGGTTGTTCAGGTGTCAAATAGAAAAATTTTGGGTTGAAGTAGTAACTTAAAAAATATATAGGTAGAAAAATGTCATTTACAATTTCATAAAAAAATGATTTAAACTGAAACATTGTAATGATATAAATATATATTTACCAGCATAATGAATTGGACGTCTGACTTTGGTGTTCCACCTCTTTTCTATAATCTCGATCACTTTGCTAGCAAAATTACACTTCTCCCCAATAGCTGATTTCGCCCTCTCAATACCTTCATAAAGGATACCCATGGTAGCTTTCTTATCAGCATCCACCATTCTTAACACCGTGACCAAAGGGGCAGTGGCCTCTACAACACTGGAACATCGAGACCAGAACAGCCTATTTGAGATTATGTTGTCCACTTTTATACCGGTACTGGACTTCGAGAGGCGGTCATTTAACCACTATTCACAAGTAAACAATCTCTTTAATGCACCTTTAGATTGTCGAATGGAGTCCACAGCTAAGTAATCGGTCGCAAAGCGGGTTATGGCAGGCCTGATTATCTCTTTTTTTTTAGAGTGTTCTCTAAACAGAAATAATATTTTCGAGTGGTTGTATATAAATCTCGACACCAACCTTGCTTCATCTAGAGTCTCCTTCACAATTTTGATCTCACCGATTTCCTCTAACATAAGATCGATGCTGTGTGCAGCACACGGGGTCCATACTAGATGCTTCCTCGTATCCATCAACTTGCTGCCCGCAGAAACACATGCACGTGCATTGTCCGTAATAAACTGGACTACATGCTTATCCCCCACCTCCTCCACTATCTGATCATATAGTCGTACGTAGAAGTTTGCATCCTTCTTCGTCCCTGATACGTCTTTGCTAGACAAAAAAGCTGTACCTTTTGGGGAATAGGCCAAGAAGTTTAAAAACTCCTTTTTGTTAACTTTATTCAACCAACCATCACTCATGAGAGTAATTCCTGTCCTTGGCCAACTCTGTTTATATCCTTCAATCCACTTTTTAACTTCCTCTACCTCTTCATCTAATATTGGCCCACTGAGCTCATATGCCGTCGGGGGTTTTACCCCGGGCCCGGCTCTCTGGATTGCACTAACCATAGGTGGAAATTATGGGCTATTGGCTGCATCAAAGGGAATCCCTTTATCGTAGAACCATTTACCAACATATCTCCCTAACATGTTTCTTGTACCTTTAACCATGCCTTTTAGGGTCATCTGTTGTGACTTAGGCTTTGAGAGAAATGGGTCTTTACGACCATGACCTGCAATACTAGCACTTCTAGGTAACTTAGAAACAATTTCTTCAACAACTGATTCTTCTTGATACATATTGCCACCAACCCCTCCATACATATTTGAGCTGGGTCCGCCATACATGCTCGAGCTGGACCCGCCATGCATATCTGAACTAGGCCCACCATGCATATCGAAGCTAGGCCCACCATGCATGTCTGAGCTAGACCCACTAGGCATTCTAAACCCACATTCCCTCTGATATTGTTCATGTAAACTCAATCTTGTGGCCATGTCCAGCTCATTATTATATTGCTCTTCTAGGTCATAATTATATTGCTCTTCTGTATCATTCCTGCTTGATGGTGTATATAAACTAGCTATCTCCTCATTCATCCTATGTTTGGCAATTTTTTTACCTTTGCTAGTATTAAGAATTGCCACCATCTGTTTTTTTACATTACTAGGGACACTAGTGCATGCAGAAACTTCTCCCTTAACCCCTGCCAAGTGTTGCTTGAACCTATGTACCCCACTACTTATCACTCTTTGACAGTAATTACAAATAATTTTGTCTTTCTTGTTGGGATCAAGTCTGACCCCATGTTGCCATGCAGGGTCTTCTGTAGATCTTGACATGATTCAACTGTTTTAAGATGTAAAAAGTTTAAATTAACCTGACAGTTCAAAAAGAAAAATAATCACCATATGTAGTGATAATATGTTGCGGTAGTTCATGTAGTCATATTCGTTGTTATTTGTTATTGCAAAATACCTTTTTTGACAATAAAATTTTCGTACATATCAATTACAAACATTTAGAATAATACAAAATGCAAGCTCCAAACATGGCTACAACTCAATTATCAAGAACATACATTTTTTGCATTAAAAAATTAATAATAAAAACAATTCTTCAAAGAGCCGGCTAACATCAGTCATTCCAACTAAAAAATCCATGAACAACAGATAAAAAAAATACAGTTTTGTATTGAAAATATAATAACATACATTTTTTTGCATAAATAATCCATCAACATACAATTTTTTCAACAAAAACTTTAACAATAAAAATTTAAAATATGGTTTAATACCCCATGATAATTAAAACCTTGTCACGATTTTCACATCTTTTCGGAAAATCATCAATTTTCAAAAAATTCGATCTTGAAAAAAAAAAAAAAAAAATTGCAGCAAACTCAAACAATAAAAATTAAAAATTGGGTTTAAATGTTTAATACATCATGATAATCAAAACTTTATCACGATTTTCACATCTTTTCAAAAAATCATCATTTTTCAAAAAATTCGATCATGGATAAAAAGAAATAAAAAAAAAAAGTACAGCAAATTTTCAAAAAATTCGATCATGGATTAAAAAAAAAAATTAACAAATTTTCAAAAAGTTCGATCATGGATTAAAAAAAAAAAATCATAAATTTTCTAAAAATTCGATAATGGATTACAAAAAATTCGATCATGGATTACAAAAAATTCGCTCATGGATTACATAAAATTCGATCATGGATTATATAAAATTCGATCATGGATTACAAAAAAAAAAAAAACATAAAAAAACAAAAAATTCGATCGTGGATTACAAGAACAGAAAAAAACAATTCGATCATGGATTACAAAAAATTCAATCATGGGTTACAAAAAAAAAAAAAACACAAAAAATTCGATCATGGATTACAAGTAAAAAAAACAAACATTTCGATCATGGATTACAAAAAAGACGATCATGGATTACAGAAAATTCTATCATGGATTACAAAAAATTCGATCATGGATTACATAAAATTCGATCATGGATTACAAAAAAGTCGATCATGGATTACAGAAAATTCTATCATGGATTACAAAAAATTCGTTCATGGATTACATAAAATTCGATCATGCATTACAAAAAAAAAAAACAAAAAAAAACAAAAAATTCGATTGTGGATTACAAAAAAAGAAAAAAACAATTACATCATGGATAACAAAAAATTCAATCATAGATTACAAAAAACTCTATCATGGGTTACATAAAAAACAAAAAACAAAAAATTCGATCATGGATTACAAAAAAAAACAAACATTTCGATCATGGATTACAAAACATTCGATCATGGATTACAAAAAATTCTATCATGGGTTACAAAAATAAAAAATAAAAAATAAAATTCGATCATGGATTACAAGAAAAAAAAACAAACATTTTGATCATGGATTACAAAAAATTCGATCATAGATTACAAAAAATTCTATCATGGGCTACACAAAAAAAAAAAAAAAAAAAAAAAAAGAAAAAAAAAAAAAGAAATTGTTCTTCACAGAGTCGTTTTACATAAGCGATTTTAACTCAAAAATTCACCTCCAAGTGAATAAATTACATCTAATTGACTATATTTTCTAATAAACAACAATATAAGGAATCAAAAACCTAAATTTTTAACACATTATTTCAAATATATCATGAAAACAAAATCAAAAGGCGGAAAAAAAAAAAAAAAACAGCGGAATTTGGTTCCGCAGACATCTCACTGTTCATGTCAAATTTCTTGCTGTAATTGATCAGATTACATAAAATTGAAAATTTTAAATCATACTAAATACAATAAAGATTAAAAACCCTAATTATTGAACTCATTTTGTTCAAAATATGCCGTGAAATAAATCAAATGGCGGAAAAAAAAAAAAACCCAAAGTTCTTACCTGTTTTTGTGAACCGAAGCCTTCAATCTCCAAAAAACTCTGTTTTTTTCAACGATTATCACAAATTAGTAACAAAAGCTTTTGATTCATAGCTTTAAGATCAATATGACTACAAATTTTGAAAGATTCATGCCCTATTTGGCATGAAATTTCAGAAATGGCGGAAACCCTGAACGTCGAATTTTTCTTGATCCAAAAACAACCAATTTTTCCACCATTTAATACTTGAAAAAGCTGAATAAAGCTTTTTACAGCCTGTAAAACAGATCACATGCCGAACAAAACAAAAAAAATGATAAAAAAATGACAAATTTGAAAAAATCCGTGAAGAACACTGTGCAACCCGTGTTCTTCACGGACTCGTCGATTCAGCACAGTGAATCGGTGAGTCACTGTGCGAAATCGTCCGGTTCTCTCTAGAACCGGACGATTCCCGGTTTTTGAACCGATCCGGTACCTTTTTCGTGAATTTCAAGTCGAACCGGGCGAGTCCGGTTCGACTAGGCGATTTTTTAAAAGCTGGTTAAAAGATAGATACAACCTCAATATAAGAACTTGTGTCATGCGTTTGGTACGGACTGACACGTCAAGTGTCAGTACGAAACGGTGTTGACAACCTCCTCTTTCAGATTCATCAAATGAAATGGCACATCAACTGCCATTCGTATGATGGAATCCAACAATCGGCTGACATAACTGCAATGCGAATGGTGCCAAGGACATTTAAAGAGAGTTATTAGGTCGACTCATCAATTTTTGAACTATAAATAATACCAATACTGCTATGGATATAGGGATAAATCTAAGACACCAAGTCTTGGACCAATGATTATTAAATAATCGATTAGAATGATCTCATTTATCTCACGAGTTATAAAGAAATTCGCCCTAAAACTAGAGAGTAATTTTTTTTACTAAGACTAGGACAAATGATTATTAAATAATTGATTAGAATGATGTTATTTATCTCAGGAGTTATAAAGAAATTCGTCCTAGAAATAGAGAGAATGACTTTTTTTATTTTATAAGAGAGCTAAGTTCCTAATATTTTTATGCCAAGTCTTATCCAAAATCATTATAAAAATTGTGACTGCTACTCATCCAACGTCCCTCAAAGAGTCCCCTATTTCTTTTCTTTCACTACAATTCTCCTATTATTATGGGAACTTAATATTTAGTATTTACTATGACTTTAAGGTCTCCTAAGACTCGATTTGTTTAAATTATTATTAAACTAACTAATTATTTTAAGAAAGCATTCATACAAGGTTGACACTTTAGAATATAGAAGTAAGGTACACCTCTAAAATCCTTTAAAAAGGTTGTTTTAATGTTGTAAAAATATCTAATTGATCATCTCAACATCGAGATGCATAGTTATGAAGAACAAAACGGATTTCAAGTCTTATAAATAGTACATCTTGCAACACATTATTTGAACCATCTATTTTCAATATTTTTGTGCGTTTAAAAATCTGTTTGATTTGAATTATTTTTGGAGTTTAAAATTTTATCATTTGAGATAAAAATAGATTATTGCACAATCCTAAAAAAAAATTGACATTAAAATTGCATCTCATGACAAAGTTGGGGGGTCAACCTTATGCATAAACACCCATTATTTTAAGCAAGAAGCTCTTGTCAGCCCACTACCTGATGGAATAGTATAAACTCAATGACCCAGATTCAATGTGGGTTAATTTGATAGTCATGATTGTATTTTGTATTCGGATTTTAATTATTTTCCTACAAATTCAAATCACTTGAAATTTAGAGCGTCCACTTTTATCATCAAAGCACACCGAATAAAAATATTTTAAAAATATTCATAAAAAATAAATTGACCAAAATACCTCTATAATTTTGTAATTTATTTTGTAAAGATTTTTATTAAGTTCGTCTATTTTTCAATAGTAGATGCTCAAAATTTCAAATGAATTAAATTTGTAGAAAATTAAAATTAAAATATGAAATACAATCGTGGTTAAAATATGAAATACAATCGTGGTTTCACAGTGTGATCAACCAGAAACTTGGGGAGGTGTCCCACACCTGCTTCAAGAGCTTTGAGAACCTTTGGAAACTGTCCATGGATTTCTACAATTCTTTCTTCAGAAGTCACATAAAAGGGAATCTCATCTTCTGATAGGACGTGCACTGATGCACCAGAGCTTTCCTGCACATATTTGATGAGACTTCCCCCCTTTCCGATCAAATTGATAGCTTGTGATGAGGCAACCAACAGTCGCACTGTGCATAAGCCAACTTTAGGAGCTGCATCACCTTCACCTTCATTCACTCCAGCCACATGCTTAAACACCCTTAAGACACCATCCATAACGGGAGATATTGCACCCTCTGACTCTTCCTGGCCAGATACCAAAACAATCAATCGGAGGTATCAACCAGTCCTTTCAGGGTTCGGATTCGAGCTTTTCTTTCACCACACAAAAACCCTAACCTCGAGAATTCCACAATCCTAAGATCCACAACTCCTTTAGGCATAGCAGCTCTGCTGCTGCCCTTTCGTTTTTTTTTTTGTTAAAAAAAAAATAAAGGCTGGATGTTTGAGAGATGAAATACTAAATATGCATCGACGACGAAATACTAAATCTGCACCGATGAAATACTAAATTGTGAACCTTGCTCTAATACCGTGTTAAGATTCGTGGGAGCATACATGCACATATATTGAATAGAGAATGGAGAGAGAAGAAGAGAGAACACAACATTATGTGGTTCAGACCAAAGCCTTACGTCCATGAATGTAAAGCCCAACTAGCTACATCTTCACTATTTTAAATGATTGTTTACCTTGAATAAGTACCTATATATATATATATATATATATAGAGGATAATCATACAATTATAGAAAATAAATATGATATGATTATTGGAGATATAGGTAAATAGTAGGAGGCCTTATCACCAGCTAACTTGATGATCAAGTAACTTTGACTTGAGCTCTTCTTATCTTCTCGATATCTAATCTTATCAAGAGATATATACCCATACATCCATAATAATGTATATCAATATGAACCCGAAATATCTATATCCTAATAGAAACCCTAGCCGCCTCCTCTTTGTGAGACAGAAACCCTAACTACTTCCTCTCTGACAAAGCTCTCTGTCTCTCTTCTCTTCCCTGCAGAAGCTTTGTTTCTGTGAGAGACAAAAACCCTAGCCGCTTCCTCTGTGACAAAACTCTCTCTCTCTCTCTTCGCCCTTCACCCCTCTCCCTCTTTCTACAAGCCCTCTTCTCCCTTGGCCCATCTCTCTTTCTCTCTCTATAGAAACCCAATCCTTGGCCCCTCTCTCTCTACAAAAGGCCTCTTCTTCCTTCGCCCCTCTTTCTCTCTACAGGAACAACAACCCCAATATTCACTAGCCCCTTTTTCTCTCTACAGAAACCCCAATATTCAGCCCCTCTCTCTCTCTACAAAAGCCCCAATATTCAGTAGGCCGCTCTTCTACCTTCGCCCCTCTCTCTCTATAGAAGCCCCAATATTCAGCATGCGGGAAGATCGCTAACTCCCTCAATATTGTGGACGAGCTCCATTTACATGTACATTGATCTCTCTCTCTCTCTCTCTCTCTCACACACACACACACACATTATTATTGAATGAATATTTCTCTGTCTATTTTCTTCATTTCTGACTGCAAAATCCTTGGGTTTATTTGTTTTTGTTGTTATTTCATCATCTCTGACTGCCCATTCCTCAAATCTCTTTGTATATTTCAGCAGTTGTTAATCTTCGAAAACTTTTGAATTCATACTTATTGTCACCTGAAAATTATGGGCCTTTAGTTCAATAGAGAAATGCTAAAACATGATTAGAATTTTTATTATAAATGTTGTAGTGTTGGGATGGCATCGGTTTATATGATTATTATTAGGTGTTCTTGACTACACATATAATGCATTTTTTGATGAGTTGTTTTCTGACCTTATTGAAGTTAGAATTCTAAGTATTATGATTTTAGTGCTTCTGGGCCTGCAATTCTCGATAGAGCCAGGAGTTGAATCAATAGTTTTCTTTATTATAGCCCATTGCAGGGATGGAGGAATTACGGTAGTGACTAAGGCATTTGTGAAGGAATATGTAGTTTCATGCATTTTGTATAATGAATCTGTGTTATCTATGTTTGAATTTAGAGAAACCTATGCTTGAAGAATAGTCCCTTACTAATTATCTTGCTTTGTTTTATAGGATTTGATTAGATTTTTGTTATTATGCTCTCTTTTGTTAAGCTTTACTTATGGTTCAATAGTACAGGGTAAGTATATGTACATTTCCAGCATTGTCTTTTTTTGCATCCTTGGGAACCTTTTGTGTGCTAAATGCTAAACAGTTCAGTGTGTTGAATTGTGGTCAATGCATTCTTATTCTGATTTTTTATGTCAAATACTATGATGGTTTTTCTTTGTCTAGTTTTGGTATATTCAACACATTGAGTTTCCTTAAGCTCTATATGAATTTTGTTGTCATTGTTTCTCTTTAAAGTATCTAGATGATATAGATATGCATTCTCGTTGTTGTAGAACTTGGTTACTAGATTGTACTTTGAGCTTCCAATATTATTAAAATTCATTGTGGTACTTTGTTCTAACTTTCTTTGTATTTTCTCTATTTATGTTTGAGCTATAATGCCTTGTACTTTTTATTTATTTATGCTTAATATTTAGTGCCATCTAGTTTAAAGAAATCAATCTAACAAGGCTTTATTATAAATGTGAAAGATTACCATAACAATATGAGCTAGTGGAGCCCTGTACAGGAGGCCCAATTCATTGATCTCTTGCTGAAAGAGGTCAAGAAAGTCGGGGCTTCAAGAAATGTGGGGGGGGGTTCAAGAAAGGCACATGGAACCGGATGACAGAGTATATGGTAAACAATTATGGGAACTTTTATGACATGGAATAGCTGAAAAGTAAGGTCAAGCAGTTTGTAGCAATGTACAAGGAAGTAAGAAGCATTTTGAGACCACCAGGTTTTTGGCTGGGATAAGGCTAATCGAATGGTGATTGCCGAACTAGCCATATGGAATCAGTGTACAACGGTGAGTTGAAACGCATTTGTTGTCTATTTCTTTGTGGTTTTGCAAGTTTAGGTGCAATGTTAACACAAATTCAATACACACGTGTGTTCTCCTTACAGGAGTTTACTTATGTGACAAAGTACAGAGGCAAGTATTTGCCTGTGTACTTCAAGATATTTGGCACGGATGCTTCGGATTGAAGCCATGTGGAAGGGGGAAGAAATTGCTGTTGATGTCTTCTTCAAGGCATCTCAGCATCTCAAGACTATCTTCCTAAGCATCTAGTCATTGCTTTCATTAAAGTTCTAATTGTTGCCTAAATCTTTTTTTTTTTAATGTTGGAAACAATGTGGGACAAACAATAATGTTGTTTTATTGTTGAATGAGATAAATTTTTGAGGTTGGTATGTGGATGCATCAGTAGTGAATGTATGTCTAAGTAGTGTTCAAGCTATTACAAGTTATTATTGAATGGGCTGGTTTCTTACTGCTTGTATATGGATGCATTAATTGTGCATGTGTGTTTGTATTTTGTGTTGAAATTATTATAGACACAGTCCAATAGAATATAAGAACCAAATCCATAATTACCATGACTGCCAATAGATATGAGTGTACATGTGTGTGTGTGTATGAGAATAGCAAAATAGCGAGATAGTGTGTATTCAGTTTAAGAAGAAAGTCATCGGCTACCTACTTATGAGAGTTGAACACCTATTCCACTTTATAATTATAAAAAGACTCAACAAATTGTATACCAACAATAGTCAAGAATATAGATATATATATTGATTTCTATTTTAATACAATTGATTAGGAAGCTAGTGATTTGGTACACAATATTGAATTGAGATCGTGGTTGACATTGTCTACAGATTGCTTCAATTTTGAGGTGCAACGAAGTTTATCATGCAACATCTGCTTCAATTGTCGTACAAATATATCTTTCTCTGGGACGCTGCTCTCACCCATCAATAAAACTCTCTCTCTCTCTCTCTCAGTCTCTCTCTCTCAATCCAACGTACTATACTTTTTATAGTAACTTCTATCTTCCTAGCAAAGAGAAACTTTCAATTTATAGTACATAAACTTGCTTCATGTTATCAAACATGCCCTTAGGAAAAGAGCACTTGCTACAGTAATTGAAAATTTTTTGCCGCACGCCCAAATTTTAGGAATGGTAGGACATGCTACAAAAGATGGGATAAAAAAAAAATTGATGAGGATTTGCATGCCCAAATTTTACGAATGGGTGGACTCTCCCCCATAAATTTGAGGCAAGTTCTAGTAGGTTCAAATATTAGGAGGTTTGAAAAAAACAAATAGGAGACAAATTCCAGTCGGTTAAGATTTTCGGAGGTTTGAAAAAAAAAATAAGAAAAAGATTGTGGAGAGTAATTGCATGCGCAAATTTTAGAAAAGGATGGACTTATTTTTAGAGATTTAAAATACAGGAAAGTATAAATTTGTATGCGACTTGCATCTACCTATCCCTTATCTCTTATTTAAGTGAACAAATATAAAAAATTATTTAAAGTAATGAACAGATCTCTACACATCTTCTAATTCCAAAGATCTGGGGTTCTCTTATCTTTCTATAACGTATCCCTTATGAAAGAGAACATTTTTGGTCGTAGAAGATGAGTTTATGTCAAAAAATTATCTAACGTTTTAACGTAGTCATGTAATTGTTTTTTTCCTGCTCATCTTTATTTTCCTGTTCCTATATAGTTCATCCTTTTAACTTTTCCTTGACATACTCTTTTTTTAAAAAAGAACTTTTCCTCGACATAGTCATGTATTGTTTTTTGCACTTCTTATTTGCCTATTCGTGTGCACCACCCAATTTTTATGTGAGTTTTGCCGATGTAAAAGCAATACTTGGGAGGGAGGATAGGCCTTAGAAGAAAGAAAAAAAAAGATGAAGTTGTCAATGAGAACATTTCCCACGATAAAAGCAAACAATACACTATATTTCTAGAAGAGATATAAAAATGTATCATTGACTAAGCTTAAAGTCAAATCCATATTGTATGATTTTAGATGTGAAATCAGACGGCCAATAGGACATCACAGCCCCATTTCAAAATTAAAAACATTTTCCTCAGATCTTGTGCAGTGAAATGACAAACTCAATCAGTTTTTGCACTTGTACCATTGTTTACTAGTACTAAATGGAGTATCATTGTTTACTAGTACTAAGTGGTCCATTATATATGATCTCAAAAAATATTGTCTCCAAAATTAAATGTTTAACCTAATTTGGAGCACCCAAAATAAATCACTCAACATTGAACCATTAGAGAAATGAAAACAATGTTCGCTTACTTTTGAAAGTAAAGTAACTTTGAAGCCTCTGTTACATTGTGAAGTGTCTAAGATGAAGGTAGGGGTTTTCCTTCGAGGAAAGCGTTAATAAGGGTGAGGGATCTCGCGAGTTGGTAACTAGGGACCTCATGGCCTGCCCCTCTAACCGTTGCAAATGTTAAGCCACCTTTTGTATATCACACTATACCCTCCAACATGCATATATGCAATAGCATAGATTGGAATAAATACCTCTTTCTCTCTCTCATTATATATATATATATATATATATATATATATATATATATATATATATATATATATATATATAGAAAAGTCTTCTTCAATGTCTATAGGCGAAAATGAACGGTGATTTCGTCTACCCTCATCACCGTCCAAAGTTCATCGCACGATTACAATTGTCTGGTAGTATTTCATTTTTCATTTTTACAAATTAAAATGATCTGAAATTTAGAGTGTGTGTACATCTTAGTGATTGCACCTAATAAAAATATAATTCGAGAAAACAAAATTGATCAAAATAAGGCAAAACTTTTTAGGGGTAATTTGATCAATTTGATTCATGTAAAATACTTTTTTTGATATTTTTTGTAGATTCGCCTATTTTTTATGAACACACGCTCCAAATTTCAAAGCATTCCGACATGTAAAAAAACAATGAAAAATAAAACACTACCAAACAATCGTGACCGTGCGATGAACTTTGGACGGTGATGAGGGTAGATGAAATCACTACTCATTTTCGCCTATAGGTATTGGGAAGACTTTTTCATATATATATATATATATATATATATATATATATATATATATATATATATATATATATATACACTCCAAATTTCATATCAACTTGATTCGTATAAAAAAAATGAAAAATGAAACACTACCGGACAATCGTGACCGTGAGATGAAATTTGGACGGTGATGAGGGTAGACGAAATCACTGTTCATTTTTGCCTATAGGCTTTTTGTAGTATCTTCCTATATATATATGGGCAATGATTTCATGCAACGGTTGTATCGTAATATGATGTAACAACCTTTAAAAACCATGTTATGGCCATTTGTTTGATCCAAATTTTGAAATATGCATTTTTTTCATTCTAATGAAAAGTTACAAAAAAGAAAAATTTGAAAACACAACCTCAGAATTAGTTTTTTGGCCCAATCAACCTAGGCCTTAGAATGATTTTTTCATTTTCAATTTTTTTTGGATGGCTTTATTATCATTAAATGAACAATGTTAAAAAAGAAAAAAATGATTTTGAGTTTGTAAAGGCTAAGATCTTGAAAATCACCAAATAAATGGTCTAGATTTGTTTTTGGAAGGCGCGCATTTTGACCATATCTAAGATTCAAATTGAACTTTTTTTTTTTTGAGATTGATTATTGAGATGAAGAGAGTGTGTGTGCAAAATTTTGGGTCATACAAAAATATATATATATATATATATATATATACATATGTATATAGGGCAGTGATTTCATGCAACGGTTGTATCATAGTATCATGAACGAGACTTCTAGAAAAACAAGTTTTGTTCATCTAATGATAATAAAGCCATCCAAAAAAAAATTGAAGATGAAAAGTCATTCTAAGGCCTAGATCTAAGCATCTCACCAAAATGAACGGCCTATGTTAATTGGGCTAAAAGCACTATTTTTTAAGTTGTGTTTTCAAATTTTTTTTTTTTATAACTACTCATTAGAATGAAAAGAGTGTATATTTAAAAATTTGGATCAAACAAATGGGCATAACATGGTTTTTAAAGGTTGTTGCATCATATTACTATGCAACTGTTACAAGAAATCATTGCCCATATATATATATATATATATATATATATATATATATATATATATGGAAAAAGCTAGGATTAGCCCACTAGCTCATATGAACATTTGAGCCCAGCGGCCCAGATCAAGTTGGGTCGATCTAAAGGTCACAAATGTTCATCAGTATTTGGATTTTTTTTTTTTTTTTATAAATCCAAATCACTTGAAATTTTAGGCGTGTGTTTTTCTCACCATGGCGCACCTAATTAAAATATAAAAAAAATTATTTTTAAAAAGTAAGATGATCAAAATACCCCTGAAACATTTTACGGGGATTTTGGTAAGTTATTTCATGTAAAATATTTTTTTGATAGTTTGCAAAGATTCAAATATTTTTGATGAACACACCTTTAAAATTTCAAGTGATTTGGATTTGTAAAAAATGAGAATGAGATTTTTTTACAAGGGAAAAAGTATGAACAAAATCTATACTTTCTCTTTGGTTATACTATTTAGCAGCAAGTCGTGCTTTATATTTATTTATATTACCATTAGCCTGGTATTTTCTTGTTAAAATCTATTTACAACCAATGAGTTTCTTCCACTAGGCAAATCTACCAATCCCAGACATGATCTTTAGTTATGAAATCCATTTCTTCATACATAATATCAATCCAAAAATTTCATTCATCAGAATTAATAGCTTCTTTGTAAGCAAAAGGTTAAGAAGTATCTTACCTGACAAAGGCATAGTACTAACCTGAAGTGTTTCTGCAAATATAACTTTTGTTCTAAATGATATGATATACTTTTAATTCTAGAACTCCTCTTAGGCACACTATCATCTATAATAGTAGGTTCAAAGGGATGGCTCCCACTATCCATGTAGTTATCAATATTTTCTACATTAAGTTTAAAATTTTCTATGTTTTCATTCACTCCTTTATCTTTATCAAACTTATGTATATCTACAAGAGTAGGTTTGCCTATTTTGTTATGTTCTTCTTAGAAATGTGTATCCCTAAACTCAACCCAAGATTTGGCCTCATGATTATAAGACCTATAACCCTTAGCGGTATCAGAGTACCCTATAAATTAGCATTTTCTAGTTTTAGCATGCAACTTGGATCTCCCATGGCTCAGATATGAATATGAGCATCACACTCCCAAATGTTTAAATGATCCAATCGTGGTTTATGTCCAATCCACAACTCGTGAGCCATTTTATCTACGAAGTTTGAGGGAACTCTACTTAAGATATATATAGTAGTGTGCAATGCTTCACCCCAAAAGGTTGAGGACAAGTTAGTATGACTCATCATTGAACATATTAAGTGCATCAAATTTTCTATAGATTAATGTAACCAAATCTTGAATAATCATCGTTAAATGAACTAAAGTATTTCATACCCCTATGTGTTTCTATATTAAGTGGCTCACAAATATTAGCATGCACACAATAATATTGGAAGGGTTTTCTAGTCTTTTTTCCAGACAGACATAGTTCATAATTTTTAAAATCTAAATCTGCCATTTTCAGAATCATGGCTTGTTAATAAAAAATCTATTTTTACTAATGTGACTCAAACGCATATACCACATAAAAGAAGTCTCATCATCGTACACATTCAAGTAAGAAAAAAAAAGATGAATTTCATTTATTTTGTCAACCAATTACATATCCCCTCGGATTTTCCCCAATACAATGACTTTCCTATGAACTCCAATTGAAACCTTCCCATTCTTGAAGCGACTTCATATCCCTTAACATCAATGTCCTAATCGAAATCATGTTACAACACATAGGATGGGCATAAAGAGTATCAAAGAGTAAGAAATTCCCATTTGGGATGGCAAACGTATAAGTGTCAATACGGAATACATCATGCTTGGAATCATTGCCAATAGAGATCATATGTCCTCTGGCTTTAAGCTCATTAAATTCCACACAACCTTCTCTAGACCTAGTTATGTATTTAATGGCCCCAGAGTCCACTCACCAATCATCAATACACGCATTAATAATCAAACAATTAATCACTATACACAAGTAGTCATGAGACTCACAACCATGGTTGGGTGTTCTGGGTGCACCTTGTTTGGGCACTGGGATTTAAAGTGTCTCACTTTCACACATATAAAACATGCACCCTGTGGTCCATTGTGCATAAGCTTCTTGTTTTTATTTTCAAAGTTCTGTCTTTTATTATTGTTCTATGGTTGATAAGGTTTTCTTTTATTAGAGAACTCTCCGTTTTGAGGGTTTTGAGTTTAGGCAATGCAAAGTGCATAAGATCTCCTTGAAGATTTATGATCCCTTTTGAATTTCAACTCACAAGCACGATTTTGAAGTATTAATTTATTGCAGTTCAAAAGTAATGTAGTAACAGAAGATTCCTATCACCGGTGCCCCTCCCTCATGGGACGGGACACCTAACATTTGTATGAAGTCTTTTAATGATTTTATTTTGTGTCATGAGTTGATAGATATGCAAATCTGGGGAACTAATTATATTTGGTCTAATAACTATATAGACGACTTAATTATGTCCAGGCTTGATGGATTTTTCAATTCTAAATCATGGGAAAGTGAATTTCCTTTTATTTCTTCAAAATCTCTCTTAAAGTTTTCTTCAGATCATGTGCATTTACTCTAGGATGACCTTTCAGGTTTAAGAGCTAATGGTATGAAAATAAGGAGGCCATAGAGATAGTTAAAACATTGGAAAAATATTTTTATTGGATGTTGGATGTTTCAAAACATTGGATCGGGATGGAACTTTAAGGCTGTTGGATGTTTTAAACATCGGACTGCCCTAATGACATTTGGCCAAGTAAATAAAAACATTAAAATAAAAAACTATTTGATGTTTGTAATATTAGGCTAGGGGTTCAATTAGGAAAAATAAAAAAGAAAAATGTCGGACATCTATGTAAATTTTTAGAAAAAGTGAACCATTATATAATACTGCAAATGTTTTTCGATCCATACGTCATCTTTTATCGACTTTTTATTGCAATAAATTGTCATTGAGCTTTGACAAGGAGAATAAACAACTTCTAGCTGCTTATTGTTGGTTGCCACGTGGTTTTATTTGGTTATGCATATTTTTAAGATGCTCCTAGATCAATATTCTAACTTATAGTTTTGCCGTTGTGTATGCAATAGGAGAGAGAGAGAGAGAGAGAGAGAGAGAGAGAGAGAGAGAGAGTAGCGCCTTAGAAGAATGAAAAAAATGATAAAGTTTTCAATAATAACATTGCCCACAATAAAAGCAACATAAAAAACCACTCTATTTCTAGAAGTAATATCATATGACTTGTCCCAAGCTTAAAATCAAATCCATGCTGTATGATTTTAGATGTGAATTTTTTTTTTAAAATATTAACATGAGACTATTATTAACTAAAAACAAATAGAGTTACAAGGGGATCAAGCTACATAAAAGAACATCACAAGAAATTGATAATCATCAATGAGGATTGAAAAGCACCTCCCTTGGTTAAAGAATCCGCTTTAGCATTTGCTTCACGGTAGTAGTGGTGCATTCCAAACTCAATAGACTGAAGAATGTCACCAATTTTATGAAAAATAGAATAGAGTCTTCAAGGAACTGTCACTTCTCTTTTATACCATGCTATAATATTTGTTGAATCCCGTTCAAAAACCTTTCCACCATCCAATTTTGAGAACAATTTAATTCCCTCCAATAAACCTCTAGCTTTTGCTTCGTTAACTGTTGTATTACCACAAGGACCAGAGTAAGACAATAGGATTCGTCCAAGATGACCTCTGATAAGCGCTCCAAAATCTGTCGTCCCAGGATTTTCAAAGGAACTTCCGTCAAAGTTGAGCTTATAGGTATTTGAAGGAGGATGAATCTATACGGTGCTCTGGGTTGCCCTTTTGCTTTGAAGATTAGCTATTTCATAAGGATTCAATATTATAAAGCCATTGGGAATACCTGCACAATCCTTATTAGTAGAAAACCACTATGCAGCCAATGCTAAGATGTTTGATTTAATGATAGTTTCTTCCAATACCACTCCCTGGAAGACTCTTATAGTTTGCTCCTTTCATATTCCCCAAAGCACGCTCACCCAAACTGACCTCCAAAGGATAGAACCAATCTTAGAAATCCCCGATGTTATCCACTGCTGAAAAAGAGGTCTAGTATTTCTTGGAATGGGCACTTGAAGGTTGAACAATTGACTGGCCCAGCTCCACATATTCAATGCAAAGGGGCACTCCAAGAAAAGATGAGAGCCACTTTCATTGTCAGCTTTGCACAAGATACACACATTCACGATAGTGAAGCCCCTTCTTCTTGCAAGACGTTCCTGACAAAGGATTTAGAAGAACAATTGAATTTTCATGGGGACATTGATCTTAGTAGTCATTCGCATCCAAGGATCTGATGCACACTCGTGATATCCAAACAACAAACTATAGGTAGATTTGACAGTGAAATCCCCAGACATAGTGCATTCCCAAAACAATGGACTCTTCTTTATTGGGTGAAATGTATACATTTTACAGCCTATTCATCAAATTTAATAAGCCTCAATGAAAATGTCTGAGACCCTCTTGTACCTATAAGGAAAAGACCAAATAAAGTGAGTAGAAATACCCCCCACTTACCACTTTAATAGTAGCTAAGGGGTTCAAAACTTTGGTAAAAACCTTCGAGTATTGGAGTCTCAAAGGATCATCACCCAACCATCTATCAAACCAGAAGAGGGTTTGATTTCCATCACCAACCGCCTTCTTGATATGATTCAAATAAGTCTCGCTACATTAATTAATGACTTTCTATAAAAAGAAAAAATTAGACTTATTTCTTGGACCCCCAATGAAAACAATGAGGATATCCTCTCCATATTTTTCTCTTAAAACCTCCACCCAAAAGGCTATTCGCTGAGAGTGCATCCTCCACCACCATTTAGTCAATAAACTAGAGTTCATGAAATCCAATCTTCTGATACCTGAACCTCTTTCTCTAACCGAATTACAAATTATTTCCCATTTCACCAAATGTAGTTTCTTTTTTTTATCCACATTTCCCCATAGAAAGTTTTTCATTAGCCTCTCAAGGCGTTTGATAATTGCATAGGCGTTCGGAATAAAGACATGTACCATATTGGAAGATTGGATAGCGTAGACTTATTAAGGTATATCTTCATCCTAAAGAAAGGGTCTTGGCCTTCCAAAGGTCCAACTTTTTTTGAAATCTTTCTATTATTGGGTCCCATATTGCTATTGAAGGTTTAACATCCATTAAAGGAATGCCCAAATACTTAGAAGGATACTTTTCTGTACCACAACCCAAAAGCTTTGCCAGCCTGCCCATTAGATTGCTTTGACATTCTATCCCAATCTGCTTAGTCTTCCTTAGATTGACTTTCAAGCCTGATGACAATTCTGCATATTTAAGAAAAAACAAAAAATTAGTAACTTCCCTTTCACATGGAGCGCAAAATATAATGGTATCATATGCATATTGCAAATGGGACACCATAAGACCTCTATTTCCAATTTTCACACCAGAAATATATCCCTTGGAAGTAACTCCCTTAACATGACACTGAAAAGTTCACCCATCAAAATGTATAGGAATGGTGATAAATGGTCCCCTTGTCTAAGCCCTCTAGAGGCTTTAAAGAAACCAATAGCCTTTCTATTTATCAACAACGAAAAATGAGTGGAACTTAGGCACCATTCAATCCACAACCTCCAACGAGACCTAAAGCCCATATTACCCATCATGCTCTGTAACACTTCCCAATCCACCTTATTAAATGCTTTTTCAAAATCCAACTTACAAATTAAACCCCGCTTTCTATCATTGATTCTTGAGTGAATACATTCTTGAGCCACAAAAACAATGTTCATTATCTATCCCTCTTTCAAAAAAGCAGATTGTGGCCCTTGAATAATCAAATGTAAGTCCTGACGAAGCCTATTAGCCAAAACCTTGGCTATAATTTTATACAAACTGCCCAGCAAGCTAATTGGACATATATGTTTCACCTCTTGAATAACTGATCTTTTAGGAATTATTACAATGAAAGTAGAGTTCATGATAATATTAATCATTCCTCTCTAATAGAATTCATCTATTAAACTTACAAGATTATATTTTAAGAGATCCCAAAAGGTTTGAAAAAAGGCTAACGAGAACCCATCTTGTCCAGGGGCTTTATCTCTGCCTAAGCCAAAGACAACCTCCTTTATCTCCTCCAATTCAAATATTCTTCCAATTAAAAAGCCTTTTCAAGAGGGAGTCTAACAAAAGGTACATTATCAATGGACAAATTCAATATTTTTTCTGAGATAGAGGACTGCTTAAAGTGATGAGTTAACGCTGCTTCCACTTCTAAAGAGTTCTCACAATCAACCCCTTAGATTTTAAGATTTTGGATAGAATTACCTATTCTTCTTACATTTGCAATAGCATGAAAGAATTTAGCGTTTATGTATCCCTCCTTTACCCATCGAACTCTCGATCTCTGTCTCTTATGTATCTCTTCCAGTCTTAGGAGATCCCTAAGTGAGGCAATGCAAGTGGTTCTTTAAAGGATCTATGGTTGAGTGAGACTAATTCAATTAGAGACATGTCAGTCAAGTGAGATTTCAAATCTGAAAGGCAAAGGCCGATGTGGAGAGCCATATGTGTTAAGCAACAGAGGAAGGTGGTCAGAAGATACTTTAGGTAAGCTTTGACGCTTATTTTGGGGAAGCAATGCTCAAATCTTGGGTAACCAGAAATCTGTCCAATCTGGTTAAAATAGGCTCATCAGAATTGTGATTTGACTAAGTGAATTTTGCCCCTATCAAAGGAATATCCACAAGTTCAAGACTTTGGATAAAACTATTAAATACAAGAAGACAAATGTGGATTAGAGGAGCATTCAGAGGGCTATCGAATAATGTTGAAATCACTAACAATACACCATGACACATTAAATTAAAGGAAGACATTAGATAGGTCCTCAAAAAATAAAGGTATTTCATCTGATCTATTGGGGCCATAAACAACAATCAAACACCATCTGAAATCCTTAAACAAAACAGATATATGTTTAAAAGAGATGATAAAATCAATAGCCTGCAGAAAAGAAAGGTCCCATAAAATCCAGATGCCTCCAGAAAGTCCAATAGCCTTAGAGCTTATAAAATCCAAGGACCTCCTCCCCCAAATAGTTCTAAAGTTGTTTGAAAATTCGAGGCCCATATTTTTGTCTCTTGAATAACCCAAACATATGGCTTTTTGTGACGACAAAAAGATCGACTATCATTTTTGCGCAAAGGACCGTTGAGACCCCGAACATTCCAACATAAAATTTTCATTCAGAAACATACCCTTTCTTGTGCTTGGTGATCCCAAAGGAACCAGCAGACACAGTGGACACCGGCTTAGAGTGTGCACGAGAAGAATTACGTATGTCATCCTCGTCATAGTTAATACTGCATATTAGGCTATCAAGCTCTCTTTGGACCTGTCCTTTCCTCTTTGATTTTAGATGTGAAATCAGCCAGCCAATGGTACATCAGGTCCAATTCAAAATCCAAAACCTGTTCCTCAGATTTTGTGAAGTGAAATGACAAACTGAAGGCTATCAGTTTTTGCACTTGTGCAGTACTAAGAGGTCCATTATATATAGACTCATAAAACACTGTCATTGCTTGGGACTCTCAAAAATAAAATGTTTAACCTAATTGGGAGTGCCCAAAACAAAACACTCAACAAATTGAACCATTAGAGAAATGAAAACAATATTTGCATTACTTTTCAAAATAATGTAACTTCGAAGCTTCTGTTACATCATGTACTGTTTAAGATGAAGGTAGGGGTTTCCCTTTGAGGAAAGCATCAATAAGGGTGAGGGATCTCGCCGGTTGGTAACTAGGGACCTCATGGCCCGCTCCTCTAACAATTGCAAATGTTAAGCCACCCTTGTATATCACACTATACCCTCCAAACTGCATATATACAATAACATAAATAGGAGGAAAAATATCTCTCTTTCTCTCCCCTTATTAAAGGGATGGAATGGAGCCCAAGAGGTCATGTTCTAGCACCTCCCCATCCTAACCACCTAGGCTTTGTGTCCATTCCTAATCCTCTCTTTCTATCGCTCTTATGCAACGAAATCATAAAAAGAATCTGGTTGACTTTTACCTCGTGCTCGTTGAACCATGGGTACCAGTGAGTTTGAATATCCAGGTTAAGTTTTTTTATCGCCTTTCTTGTACCTGTCACTGGAACACTACTGTCCACGTCTCCACTGCACACATACAAAAAAGGTAATTTTTAGAAGAATGAAAGAAATTCTCCTTAACAATTCTTCTTTTAGGTAAATGTGTGGGAATCGATGTTTCCCACCCGTTTCCATTAAATAGAAAATAGAAATTTCTCCAGTTAATCTCAATTATCTTTCTTGGTTAGAATAAACATGAACAATGGTCAGATCCAGATTTATTCCAGAGAAATACAATTTGTAGTTTTAATAGGACTCCATGCTTATGTACAATTTTTTTGTTTCAAGTGCATGATGGTCTCAAAGATAACTACAAGTAGGAGAAACAAACAGTTGCTACAATTTGTAGTTTTAACAGAGGACTCTATGCTTACGCACAAACATTTTTTTCAAGTGCATGATTCTCTCTCTAAAAGATAACTACAAGTAGGAGAAACAAACAGTAACTACTACTGCAATTATTTAGCACAAAAGGCAAGAATATTATATCAGAGAATTTTAAGAATTTACCTAGACATTTGATCAAGTTTGACCACAAATTTGCACACATGTTTAGCAACTGAGATCCAGACATAAAAAATAATAAAACAAAATACAATCATACACTTACCTGTATAACATCACCGGGATGCCATTTGCCATAATGTTCTTTATGAGGGGAAGTACAGTAGATGGTGCATCCTTCCAATTCAGCTCGCTACCAAAACAAAAGAAACTGTAAATAATAACACAGATAAGAAAAAGGATACTATGTTAGTAATATAATTGAGGTAAATTATGTTACGTTCCCGTTTTACTTCCATATGGTATGCGGCTAAAGTCCATCCTTACTACTCCCAAAGTGGCATTGTTGAGGAACTACTAGTGCACTGTTTTTGCTACTCACCCTAAGACACATGAATTTCTACTTTGTATTGTCAATGTTGAGTGCAAAAACTTGTTTGGGAATGGCAATTTTCTGAAGGGATAATCTACAAATAGACCATTTATCTTTATTACAAAGAGGTCACAACTATTCTCACATATTAGATGGCAAATTGGATGACTTGGAGTGATTCATGAAGTCCGAATTTTTTTTTTTGGAACTTTATGACTATTAATTGACACTCTTATAACCATCCATTCTAAAATTTAAAGGAAAAAAATGATTGTGACGTCCTTGTATACAAAATAAATGGTCTCTTTGTAGACAATCTCTTTTCTGATTATGCATGTAAAACGTCCACCACATTTCAGTAAGGAGCATTCAATATATTATGCTCATATGCGGCAAGTTGAAATGCAGAAGAACAAGTAATGCATCTGCCACTCATCCGCGAAAACAGATAGCGGAGATGAATGGGCACATCGCACAAACTTGACAGAGTTTGGATAAAAGGTTCCTTTATCTCAATAAAAAATCTGAAAAAAAAAAATCAATAATTGTATCCCAAAAGGTTCCTTTATCTCAATAAAGTGGTTTGAGTCAATTAGTAAATTTAATAGGGTCCGGGAAAGTATGCCATCCACCAATAGTAGGTGATTATAACCACCTATTTTTTTGGGTAGTTCGGCAGTAGGAATTGAACTTGAGATATAGCATTGCAAAATGTCAGCTGCTAACCAATCAAGCTCAACCCCAATTCCTATAGGCCACTATTTATTACACTAAATTTAAAAGATGGTTCAAATCAAGTGGATCTATAAACACGTGAAAATCTGGAAAATGGACGGTCTAGATAATACGTTCTAGTTTTTGTACTCAAAATCTTTTTTTTTCTATACTCAGACGTCTCAATCTTGAGAAGATCTATGAAACGGTTTTCCAACATCAAAATAACCATTTTCGATGGATTTTTAAGGTGTACCTTAATTCTACATTTTAAAATTGCGACCTTAAATTATTTTTTCCGAAGGATCTATGATATATCTATATATATATATATATATATATATATATATATATATATATATATATATATATATATATATATATATATATATATATATATATATATATATATATATATATAGAGGTGATCTTTAACAGTGTAGGATATCCCTGCATAACCGTTAATTATAAAAGCTCTAGGCCACAATAATACAACCTAGCATTAGTGTGAATGTAAAAAAAATTCCTTTATATTTTGCTCTCTAATATAAAGAAATACAAAAATAAAAAGGGGAAAAAGGAAGCTCATACTTGCATGAAAGCCATGGATACTTTAGCCCAGTAACGTTAGCATGGAGTGCCTTTTGGACTTGGGGAAGATTCAGATACATTTCCACGTAGTAATCTGTGCAAGGATCAAATTCCTGCATACAACCACTCATTCATTAGTAGAGAAGACAGGGAATGGAGTTTCATAGACACTGTCGCGAGTGTTTAAGAGTCTACAATTGTTCAAGGTGTTTAGTACCTTGGTCTATTAGGGATAAACCCATCCACACAATTATAACTTATTTAATGAAATATAATATTTTATGGGATAGAACTTTCACTGAATATCAATTGACAATTGGATGAGGAATTTATATGATACCAGTAGGCATCCTCAAGTGTCGTTATATGTCGAAGTGTCGACACTTGATACCAACTAATAGAAATTGAGCACCAAATGAAAATTTAGTTTTCTACGTAGCCAGATGTTCTCAAATAGTGGCAAATTGTTGACATGTGTTGACATTTGAACACCAATCAAAGGACAAAGTGTCATAGTAATATTACTATAGAGCCATCAACCCTATGCAGAAAGGAAGTAATCACTGGGAAGAAAGAGAAGTAGAGAGAATTAATACCAGGTCACTTGCACAAGGCTTGTGCTTGCTGGTGGTGTTGCAGTTAGGGGCATAAATGTTGTAGATGTTAATGTCAAAAATGTCTGACTCCGCATGATCGAGGGTGTCGTCGCATGGTTTGGGTTGACTGGTGGTGTTAACTGAGAAATTACAATATTTATGGATGGCATTGATGGTCTCGTCCGAGAGGATCGCATGGCTCCACAAGTACTCGTACAATTCTAGGCGGTCAATCAGAGCGTCGATCCATGGGTTACCAATCTGCAATCACATATACACAACTCAGTCTATGTGTGCGAAAAGTCGGATAAGGAAATTGGATCTCACCGTGATGCCTTTGAGATTTATGATGGTTTTTGCAGCCATTTGATTGTGCCGAACTACTTGATAAGCGAGTTGCGGAACATAGTGCCCTGCATAGCTCTCTCCTGAGATGTAGAAATCCCTGTTTTTGTATTCTGAGAATCGTTCGAACCAATTTAGCATGAAAGTGTAAGCATCAAATGCCGTTTTCTCATCACCACTTTCTGAATTCTCCGAGGTGGCGTTGGAGTAAGAGAAGCCAGTGCCAGCCGGGGACTCCAAGAACAATAAATTTGCCACTGCACCCATGTATTTACAGCTTCAAATATAGATTACATGATCTTTTAATCTTCAATTCTAACTAAATTTGTATGGGGGTAGTTTGATTTACCATTTGAATTGAAACTATTGGAAATAGTACCAAACGTAAATGAATGATGCAAATTTCAATCGTCTCACATGCAAGGTTTCTAAAACCGTGCTCCCTCCAAAACTCTACTTGAGCCTAGAGCGATTTGACGAGTTTAGAGTGGACTCGTCTAGTTCCCTGAGTTGGCCCAAACGCTATGGAAAAGAGTAAAATTTATTAAACATAAATAAAAATAAAAATTTAAAAATAAATATTATTATCTCGAGTGTTAAAGTAAAAAATAAAATCCATTATATAAAAGAAGAAGTTTATATAAATATGAGACTCTAAACAATCAAATTAGGATGCACCTCAAAAATTTTACTAGAAGAGGTTATTTTGATACGCAAATATCCTCAAAAATTTTACTAGAAGAGGTTATTTTGATACACAAATATCCTCAAATTGATCATCTCGACCTCAAGATTCATGGACATTAAAAAAAATGGATTTCATAATTTGAAAATAGTGCATCTTGTATTACATTTTGGACTGTCAATTTTCAAGATTTTCAAATCTTCATAGATCTGCTCGATCTACACTATTTTTGAAGCTTTAAATTTTATAATTAAAGATGAAAATATATTTTGAAGCTATCACAAATATTTCCAGTATTGCAACCATATTTTTCCACACTATTTGAAAGTGTGTTTTACTGTAATTGTTTAGATCCTTGGCCTTATACACACCCCACCCTTATATAAATATAAATCTAAAAATAAAAGTTCAAGCAAAATTTTGAGTCCTATCCTCCAATCTTTGCAAATGGTGCAAATTCATGCTAGCAATGTTTGTCAGAGGGTACTTGAGCTCCCTAATCTAAATCCTCTAATCAGACTCAAGATTCAAGGTGAAACTTAATTATTTCGAGTTCTCGAAATTTTTGGGATAAATAATACTCTGGAATCCAAATCTCATAAATTCAATATTTTTATTGATCTTTTATGAGAAACAAGCCCATATTTCGATAACAAAACAAATTTTTGTCCCAGATCAAGCAATAATTGAGTAGCAATCACAACTTTTAGAATATGACCAAAACCTAATAATCTAGATTGATAATTTTCATCCTCATATCCATAAAATCGTTTTTTTTTCTCAAATATACAATAAGCACACCTGATTGGATACTTCAATGAAGTCAAATGAGGAAAAAGGGTAAGATTTGTGCACCCCCTTTTATTTCGAAAAAAGGTGTTGAATTCGGTGAGTTCTAATAGACTCACACCGAGTTCGTAAGAAACTCTCCGAGTTTGTTTATACTGAGGCAAGTTACACTAGTAACTCTCTTGAGTTTGTCTTCAATACTGCAGCAATCATCCTTTAGCCAAGTTATGGTGCTCCGTACATGGATTCTGCTGTTGATGTGACTGTAGTGATTGTCCCAATGGATAAGCAATCATCATTTACCCAAGTTATGGTGCTCCGTACATAGACGTTGCTGCTGTTGATGTGATTGTAGTGGTTGTCCCAATGGATAAGCATAGTCATATCCCTTAACTATATTGACAAGGTGATATACTTTTATATGAACAAAATTTGTTGGAATTATGGCCTTTACTCTTTTATTCAAAAAATCCAATTATTATGAGCATAAACATATTAGTTAACAATATCATGGTATTGATATGAAAAGAACCATGCATAGATATAAATATTATTAAGTCTTTAGCGGCTTAATTATTCTTAGTAGGAGTTTTAACAACTATTAGGTTTTTAGTGGCCTAATTATTTTTAATAGGAGTTTTAACAGTTAAGTGATAGCTTGTCAAAACTCCCAATGTCTTTTAAGGTGAATAAAGATAAGAGTTACAATTTGGATCTTAACTATACAAAATCCAAATTGTAACTCCTATTTGGATCTTAACTATACAAAATCCAAATTGTAAAAAAAATTCCTTTATATTTTGCTCTCTAATATAAAGAAATACAAAAATAAAAAGGGGAAAAAGGAAGCTCATACTTGCATGAAAGCCATGGATACTTTAGCCCAGTAACGTTAGCATGGAGTGCCTTTTGGACTTGGGGAAGATTCAGATACATTTCCACGTAGTAATCTGTGCAAGGATCAAATTCCTGCATACAACCACTCATTCATTAGTAGAGAAGACAGGGAATGGAGTTTCATAGACACTGTCGCGAGTGTTTAAGAGTCTATAATTGTTCAAGGTGTTTAGTACCTTGGTCTATTAGGGATAAACCCATCCACACAATTATAACTTATTTAATGAAATATAATATTTTATGGGATAGAACTTTCACTGAATATCAATTGACAATTGGATGAGGAATTTATATGATACCAGTAGGCATCCTCAAGTGTCGTTATATGTCGAAGTGTCGACACTTGATACCAACTAATAGAAATTGAGCACCAAATGAAAATTTAGTTTTCTACGTAGCCGGATGTTCTCAAATAGTGGCAAATTGTTGACATGTGTTGACATTTGAACACCAATCAAAGGACAAAGTGTCATAGTAATATTACTATAGAGCCATCAACCCTATGCAGAAAGGAAGTAATCACTGGGAAGAAAGAGAAGTAGAGAGAATTAATACCAGGTCACTTGCACAAGGCTTGTGCTTGCTGGTGGTGTTGCAGTTAGGGGCATAAATGTTGTAGATGTTAATGTCAAAAATGTCTGACTCCGCATGATCGAGGGCGTCGTCGCATGGTTTGGGTTGACTGGTGGTGTTAACTGAGAAATTGCAATATTTATGGATGGCATTGATGGTCTCGTCCGAGAGGATCGCATGGCTCCACAAGTACTCGTACAATTCTAGGCGGTCAATCGGAGCGTCGATCCATGGGTTACCAATCTGCAATCACATATACACAACTCAGTCTATGTGTGCGAAAAGTCGGATAAGGAAATTAGATCTCACCGTGATGCCTTTGAGATTTATGATGGTTTTTGCAGCCATTTGATTGTGCCGAACTACTTGATAAGCGAGTTGCGGAACATAGTGCCCTGCATAGCTCTCTCCTGAGATGTAGAAATCCCTGTTTTTGTATTCTGAGAATCGTTCGAATTAGCATGAAAGTGTAAGCATCAAATGCCGTTTTCTCATCACCACTTTCTGAATTCTCCGAGGTGGTGTTGGAGTAAGAGAAGCCAGTGCCAGCCGGGGACTCCAAGAACAATAAATTTGCCACTGCACCCATGTATTTACAGCTTCAAATATAGATTACATGATCTTTTAATCTTCAATTCTAATTAAATTTGTATGGGGGTAGTTTGATTTACCATTTGAATTAAAACTATTGGAAATAGTAACAAACGTAAATGAATGATGCAAATTTCAATCGTCTCACATGCAAGGTTTCTAAAACCGTGCTCCCTCCAAAACTCTACTTGAGCCTAGAGCGATTTGACGAGTTTAGAGTGGACTCGTCTAGTTCCCTGAGTTGGCCCAAACGCTATGGAAAAGAGTAAAATTTATTAAACATAAATAAAAATAAAAATTTAAAAATAAATATTATTATCTCGAGTGTTAAAGTAAAAAATAAAATCCATTATATAAAAGAAGAAGTTTATATAAATATGAGACTCTAAACAATCAAATTAGGATGCACCTCAAAAATTTTACTAGAAGAGGTTATTTTGATACGCAAATATCCTCAAAAATTTTACTAGAAGAGGTTATTTTGATACACAAATATCCTCAAATTGATCATCTCGACCTCAAGATTCATGGACATTAAAAAAAATGGATTTCATAATTTGAAAATAGTGCATCTTGTATTACATTTTGGACTGTCAATTTTCAAGATTTTCAAATCTTCATAGATCTGCTCGATCTACACTATTTTTGAAGCTTTAAATTTTATAATTAAAGATGAAAATATATTTTGAAGCTATCACAAATATTTCCAGTATTGCAACCATATTTTTCCACACTATTTGAAAGTGTGTTTTACTGTAATTGTTTAGATCCTTGGCCTTATACACACCCCACCCTTATATAAATATAAATCTAAAAATAAAAGTTCAAGCAAAATTTTGAGTCCTATCCTCCAATCTTTGCAAATGGTGCAAATTCATGCTAGCAATGTTTGTCAGAGGGTACTTGAGCTCCCTAATCTAAATCCTCTAATCAGACTCAAGATTCAAGGTGAAACTTAATTATTTCGAGTTCTCGAAATTTTTGGGATAAATAATACTCTGGAATCCAAATCTCATAAATTCAATATTTTTATTGATCTTTTATGAGAAACAAGCCCATATTTCGATAACAAAACAAATTTTTGTCCCAGATCAAGCAATAATTGAGTAGCAATCACAAGTTTTAGAATATGACCAAAACCTAATAATCTAGATTGATAATTTTCATCCTCATATCCATAAAATCGTTTTTTTTTCTCAAATATACAATAAGCACACCTGATTGGATACTTCAATGAAGTCAAATGAGGAAAAAGGGGTAAGATTTGTGCACCCCCTTTTATTTCGAAAAAAGGTGTTGAATTCGGTGAGTTCTAATAGACTCACACCGAGTTCGTAAGAAACTCTCCGAGTTTGGTTATACTAAGGCAAGTTACACTGGTAACTCTCTTGAGTTTGTCTTCAATACTGCAGCAATCATCCTTTAGCCAAGTTATGTGCTCCGTACATGGATGCTATGTTGATGTGACTGTAGTGATTGTCCCAATGGAAAAGCATTCATCATTTACCCAAGTTATGGTGCTCCGTACATAGACGTTGCTGCTGTTGATGTGATTGTAGTGGTTGTCCTAATGGATAAGCATAGTCATATCCCTTAATTATATTGACAAAGTGATATACTTCTATATGAGCAAAATTTGTTGGAATTATGGCCTTTACTCTTTTATTCAAAAACTCCAATTATTATGGGCATAAACATATTAGTTAACAATATCATGGTATTGACATGAAAAGAACCATGCATAGATATAAATATTACTAAATTTTTAGCGGCTTAATTATTCTTAATAGGAGTTTTAACAACTACTAGGTTTTTATCGGCCTAATTATTTCTAACAGGAGTTTTAACAACCAAGTGATAGCTTGTCAAAACTCCCAATGTCTTTTAAGGTGAATAAAGATAGGAGTTACAATTTGAATCTCAACTATACAAAATCAAAATTGTAACTCCTATTTTTATTCACCTTAACAGGAGTTTTGAAAAGCTACAACCTAACCGTTAAAACTTCCATTAAGATTAATTAGTCTACTGAAGACCTAGTAATGTTTATATTGGCTCTTTCCATGCCAATACCATAAAAGCGCATGAAAGGCCTCAATTTCCAACAAACTTTACTTTTGGTCTTTTGAGCAACAAACCAATCTAGAGTATTTTGGACTCTAGAAGTAAGATGGCTTTAGAAAACCTGTTTGTCTGGCTAAAAACATTACTAGATACGAAATTCCGTGGTTCCAAGATAAGCAAAAATAATGCTTTTTGTGAACAACATGCATCATTCATAGACAATACCTATTTAAAATTGGTAATCGTAAAATTCAGAGAAAGCCTTTTGAATGATTGAGAGATTATCAGGGTTTATAGTTCATAGAAATTCACAAAACAAGGTTAATTGTTCCATGCGTATCTGTTCCTGTAAAGAGTCCTCCCATTGCTGTGGACTCTAAAAGGTCCCAACTCTGACATCGCTCCATATCCAAGAGAAGAGCACCCTGGACCTGTGCAAAAAAGAAGAAGAAGAAGAAAAATGTGAGTCAATATACTTGAATAAGGTTAACCTGGCACCACCAGACCACAACTCATTTGTGTTAACGATGCATAATTACTCAACTGGTTTTCAAAAAATTTCAGGAAATTATTGGGTAAATTATATTTAAAGTTTATTGTTTTCTCTGTTGACGCTTTTATTAACATTAATTTTAAAGAAAAATGATAACAAAAGACGAAAAAGGTAGTAATCTCTCTAGGAATCATAGATAACATGGCTGCATTGGCCATCCATATTTTCAATGATAGTTTTATTTTAACACTAGAAACACAGTGAGTAATACTAAAAAATAGCTGGTTTAAGTTAGCTGGTTTAAGTTGTCACCCACAGTTTTCTTGTTTAAGTTTGGATTACTAAAAACATAGGCAAAAACAGCCGGGAAAGAAAGGGAAAGGTTACTATACTTCCCCTACTGCATTCAAAATATATGTTTTCCCCTGTCCACCCGTCCAATTTAGATCAAGTGAGTCACTGACCATTTGATCTAGATCCAACACCTTAAAGTATTTTATTTTTAGTTTTTTCTTAACAAATTATATGAATATGAAGTTTGGTACATGCCATAATCTAAACGGAGTGCACCTAAATAAAATATTAAAAGGACTTCTTCGATAGAATATAATGATCAAGATACCCCTTGAATCTTTCAGGGGTATTTTGATCATTTTATTTATTGAAAATATTTTTACATGTGTGAATTTAAGAGAGGAGTGGACGTTCAAAATTTGTTGTCAAAATAATTTGTAAAGACAAAATTAAAAATAAAATATTTAGAGACATGACATTGTGATTTGAGTCATCTCAGCCATCTATTCAGAATGGACATTTGGATAGGGGAAAACATATAAGTTTTATGTAGTAGGAAAAGCATAGAAAGCTTGGCCAGAAAGAAAATGTCTTTTCTCAAAATGTATATTAAAGATGCTTTATTTTTTAAATGTTCACATAAAATTTTTTATTTCTTTTGGCTAAAATGAATGTGCAACAAAAGAAAATGAAAATTGACGGGCTTACTACTAAAAAATAATTTCTTCTCCATCTCTATATTAAATTATTAAGCTATTAAAAAAGCGAGTACATGTTCAAGAATAAAATGGGACCCTATCTCGAGAGAGAAAGTAGAGCATGTTAACCCCAAGGTCTTTTGACGCACCATGAAAACCTTACTTTGATGGTCTAAGGTTGAAACCTTATGCATAAGGGAAAAGTTTATTTAGAGCCGAGGCTCTAAACAATCAAATTAGAGCGTACCACAAAAATTTTATTAGAAGATCGTTGTTTTGATGCTCAAATATACTCAAGTTAATCATCTCGACATCAAGTTGCTTGGACATAAGAAAAAAGTGGATTTCAAGTTCTGGAAATAGTGTATCTTTTAAAGCATTTTTGGACCATCAATTTTCAAGATTTTCAAGATTTCTTAGATCAGTTGATCTACACTATTTTTGAAACTTTAAACTCTATAAATAAAGATGAAGATATATTTAATGCTATCACAAAGATTTTCAATATTGAAACCACATTTCTCAACACTATTTAAAGGTAGGCTCCAATTTGATTGTTTAGAGCCAAGGCTCTATACAAACCGCACCCTATGCATAAACACCTATTATTTTAAGGGAAAAGATCTTGTCTGCACACTAGTTGATGGAATCGTATAAGCCCAATGAACCAGATTAAATCTGGCCTATCTGATGGTCATGATTGGATTTTGAATTTAAATTTTATTCTAAAAATTTGGAGCGTCCACTCTTCTCATCAAGGCTCGCCGAATAAATACTAGTAATATGCACATGTGTTGCACGTGATATTTAATATTAATCACTGAAATATATTTATTATTGAACTTTTAGAGAGAAAATTTTATACATTTATCTTCACGATTTAATATTTTATTAATCAATTATAAATGTGATTGTAAATATTACTTTTCATATATTATTAATTAACACGACTACATTTGACATACAATTAAAATAATGAAGATGATTTAAATAAATAATTTAAATTATATAAATAAAACTAATAAATAAATTTATGCAAGATCTTATTAATGCTAATATCCATTATATTAGTTTAAGATATTAGATCTTAATAATATCTATATCTAATATATTAGTCCATTAAGAACTACTCAAGAACCATCAACCTTATTATAAACAAAAGAGTGATAAGAATTTATATATATTGATCAAGAATAAAAGAGAGAGACACTTAAGGAGACGATAAGGAAAAAGAAAACAGAGTAACACACCTTTCATTCCTTAACCCACATATTTTCAAATAGACAGGAGAAATAATAACTTGAATAAAAAAGATAAATTATTCTGAACAAAAATATTTACATTTTTTCATTGATTCCTAGACGTTATGATTAATTCCATTTCCTCTCGAATTACATTCCGTTTGGAGAACCAAAACAAACAAAATTTAAAAATGAATATACTCGAATTACATTCCGTTTGGAGAACCAAAACAAACAAAATTTAAAAATTAATATAGATATATTGGAGATTGTTCGATATGATAATTTTTCAAATTTGTGGTCTTCTCCAATATCTCAACCATACAAATAGCAAAATCTTAAATCTTAGCAATAATTTATAAGCAAGATGAGCAAGATAAATGTTTTATAACAAACTCTACGTTCATTTATACAATATAATTTATTGGTTAATATCGCAATTCATACTAAAAACATGCCCAAGCCAAATGTATGACCAACCATGCCCAACAACTCTATGCACACTGGATGGATGTCTTTTAAAATATCCCAAATAAGTAATATTTATTTGAAGACAAAAATGTTCTATAGAACCAAAAAAGGGTAAATGAGAGCATTTACGTCCTCTCTTGTTCACAAACAATATAATTACCAATTTGGCCTATATGTTTGCCGAAAAATATCCTACTCCCTCGGGAGTATACTATTTATCTATTCTCTTGCAAAACACATACACTAGGAATATCTTTTTGATCCCAAGGTTTGGGGATATGATCTGGACAAGGCGGTAACCAACATCAAAGAAAAAAGAAAAATTTAGTTCTCACTCTCAGCCTAAAAAATGTCACATCCCAAGAATATAATGAAACCATCCAATTTTTGGCAGGAATGATCTAGGCATTCATGAAGTCAAAATCCATTTTTTTCCTTGGAAGATAATTATCTAGTCATAAATAGATAGATCCCAAAATTTCAAATCAAGAAAAATCTCCCAAGTAAAAGTTTTTCCTAGGGAGTAAATTTAGAGTATGCTCCTGAGGGAGCATAATATAGAGGCTCATAAGTTTTTAATGGTGAATTTTTGCAGTTCTTTACTTTATTATTATACTGTGTTCTCTATTTAATATTAAGATTAATTTGCCTTTTTTTTTTTTTTTGTTATCTTAGTACTTATTCTACGTGCAACACATCCATTAGTAATATGGTTATGCTATTCTTCTCTACTGGTGTGTTCAAATTCGACCACTCCAGCTTTCATCCAATCTTTGATTTCACACTGTGGTTAACTTCCATATAATTTCTTTACTCTTCCATAAAAATGCTTAAGGTTTGTGTGGTAATGGGGAAAGCCAGGCATTAGTCACAACTTCAAAGATGATAATATGTATTAAAAAGCCTTCCCATATTATGCATTATTTATCTACAACCCTTGTCTGAAAACACTCGTGTTCTTCAAAATAAACCTGGACTGAGTAAATATATGATGTCAAAGTAGATATTCCCTAAAGGAAAAAAAATATTTTCAAATGTTTATAAATCCGCTCGATCTACACTATCTTTTAAGTTTTAAATTTCACAATTAAATATTAAAATAGATTTGTAGCCCATCATGGGGATTTTCGGCACTTAAACTGCTTGGTATCAATTTTGGGTGCCTTACTTAGATTGCTTAAGGTGCCAACCTTTTACAAAACCTCACCCTTCTCTAAATGCTATATAAATCCTTTCCACAAAATTGATTCCTATGTAAAAACTTGATATGCTCTCTAATTTCCATAATTAAATTAAAATTTACTACTGAAAAAGAACTTTTTCTTGACATAGTCATGGATTGTTTTTTGCACATCTTAATTGCCTATTCCTATGCAGTCCATCAATTTAAGTTTTCCTCAACACTTTCTGCCTTGAGGAGAGAGTAAGAGGCAATAAAAAAAATTTAAGGATATGATAGTAATTGGAATCAGTTTTAACGTATGTTGAAGTCAAATGCCCTATGATGAAAATCTTACTTTGCTTCCATTTCCAAATCAAAATACCCTTATTCTACTTAGTTTTTTATTTCACGTTATTTTTCCTATGTTTGCTTTGTATTAACTGAAAATTTTCACATGCATTAATATATAAATATAATACATTATGTGATAAAAATTTTCCTCCTCAAAATTGATTGCACATGGGTTATCAACGTTATGTATACAAAGATTTTAGCGATATAGCAAAATAATCATAGGATAAAAGAAAATTGTTTCATACGGGCTGGATCGCATGACTACATATGCGGTCCAAAAAGTGTAAAGTATCCATCTTAACGCAAGTGGGTGTTCCATCTAAAAACAATGGAAACTAATAGTCCAAATGGTTTCTTATTAGAATTATTATTTCTAGTTTTTAAAATTTACATATTTTTTCATATTCATGATCGTTATATCTTACATGTCCTTAAAAATTAAGTCCAAAAATCCATCTCAAAAATAGATTTATTAATATGCCCGCATTTCTACATATGTGGGCTTGGCCGCATAGAAACCGTGTCCTAAGATAATGATGTGGATAACCAACAATTGGTATATGATAGCGAAGACTAAGCCCAGCAGGTTTTATTAGTGATATTTGTTTACAAAACGGAGTTGTATATATATTATAAGAAATATTAGCAAGAAGTGTGTTATGCATATTTCTACTTTTGTAATTACAATACATGCATAGTTTTTTTTATAAAAAATAAGGGTTGTATACGAGGAGGTCGCAATCAACCTTAGTCATTGTATATGAAATCTGATAGTTAGGGGTATGTCATACAATTCGAGAAATTTTATTTTGATTTTTTGTGCTGGTTCGCACCCCCTAGCCATTTGATTTCACATGTAATAGTTAATAGTAATTGTGACCTCATTGTATAAAAAGTACACATTGTCATACATATTTCCAAAATAAAATTATCTAAAATTTGGGTCAAAGATTATGTTTCAAATGAAGATAATAATATCTCCATGACAAATTCTCTTTTTATGTGAATGTGTATGTTACTCCAAAGTTTGGAAAAGGGAAGGTAATAAAAGGAAAGTTTCTTTTTTGGTTAGATTTTTTTGATAGAAATAGGCAAGTTCGTTAAAATCAGGCTTGTTCTTAGTTTCCACAAGGAGCTAGGTCGTTCCTCACCGATTACCAATCTAAAATCAACTTTTCCAAATCTCGATAGATGAACTTTGAGATACTAGTTTAGTTCCAAATAAAGATAACAATTTGTAAAAGATGATTCGAAATTGAGAGACAAAGAATCAATGGCTCATGAGATAGGGTCGACCCAAAACTTGGGCCGGATCTGGGTCAAAATGATTTAGACCCGACCTGGGTCAGGTCCGTGTCAACTATCGGGTCAGGTCAGGGCCGGGCCCATTGCCCCTTAAGGGAATATGACATGTTGAGAAAGTTCATTCACTTGTATATGGGCATGTCTGCATGAGAGATAGAAATACCTCCATTGAGCCAGAGGAGGAGAGGCTTGGAGAGAGGGTTGACGGCCTCGGCCAGATAGTAGAAGAGCGCCCTCCCCGCCTTCTCGTCGACAGTCACATAACCAGCATACTGCTTGAATTCCACACCCGCAGGCTCACCAGGCAACCCACCAACAATCTCATCTCTCTCTCTCAACCCATGTTGAGGCAACACACGTGTGACCTCATCAAAAGAGCCCCAGTTCTCAAACCCCACATTTCCTACAAACTGGGCATTCATGTGCTGCATAAGGGCTTGGCCTTGTCTAGCTTCACACGTGCCAAAATGGAACTTGGCAATGGCCAATGACAGTAGCAAGAGAACCATCCTCTTTCTTAACCCTTCCATTGCGAACATACCCAAGAAGAGGCATAACTTTGATATATATTCTAAGGAAAAATAGAATTTTCTGGTATTTTAGAAAAGGAGTAATTTAAGTGCTGGTTAAATTATTTAATACCTATATTTAGGAATTATGGCTTGCTATTTTATTTCTTTACTTGATAGAATGATCAATAAATATTGAAGATATTTTTCTTGTTACCGAATGGCTTTCTATTTTTTTCATAAGAGTAATTAAAGTTTCCATTTTCGCCTGATTCTTTTGATTTTCTTAAGAGAATGCTCTTTTTGTTTTGTTTTTTGTTTTTTTCTATATGTTAATGGTGGGAATAGAGGGTGGGACCTTACGTTAACGTAAGTAACCACTTACGCCCCAATCCTATTCCCAACCAGGTAAATCCTGCACCAAAGCTTGACCTGTGCATGAATCAAGCTCTATGAGCCGATATCGTACAAAATAATCAAATTAACAAATTTTAAGGCAAAAAGTACGACTTGTGGATCATTTGCAGCATGTCGATCCCCTCATCTCTGCACCAATAGTTTTATTAACTAGGCGAGTTCAGGCGAAAGTTTTTTTTAATGGAATGATTTTTGGGGCAAAAAGGCGAACTTATTGCAAGCAAGGTCCAAGGCTATATAGTGCGGTTTTGTAGAACAAAGTCAACAACCGGAACTTTGCATTGAAAAGGCCAAAATTTTTTTATTAAGAAAAGTTGAAAAATGGTTAAAAAGGTTTCTTCTTCTCGAGGACATGAACCAATTTTCTTTCAAAACCTCTAAAATCTTTCACACCATTTGTGTGCCCCATCACCGATTCCGTCTCACAAATATCTATTTCTTTTCCACCCTGTCTCACACATGCTGTCTCACACATGCGGGACAACGACAAAAAAGAACAGCTGTAGACACCCCGATCTCGATAAGAGAAACTGTGAGACACCCGAATAACTCGGGCAACCTCGCGTAAAACCTGAACACCCCCTTAACCTAACCATAAACCTTTCACCTCAACAGGTACCACTTGGCAAAGCACGGAACACTGAAGAATGCCTCCGAGGATGAGCGACATATCAGAATCAAGAACTACCAAACTGAAAACAGTCTGCAGCAAAACGTTCTAACACCATTCCTAATAGGCACTACTCCAAATGCCAACACAGGAAGATTGATCCAGACACTCCGGGCTAACAAGACAACACACGAAACGACAGTGCCAATGGCGCCGAAGGCACCACTAGCGCCAGGATTCTGATAGTTAAAAGATAGATACAACCTCAATATAAGAACTTGTGTCATGTGTTAGGTACGGACTGATACAAACGGTGTTGACAACCTCCCCTTTCAGATTCATCAAATGAAATGGCACATCAACTGCCATTCGTATGATGGAGTCCAACAATCGGCTGACATAACTGCATTGCGAATGGTGCCAAGGACATTTAAAGAGAGTTATTAGGTCGACTCATCAATTTTTGAACTATAAATAATACCAATACTGCTATGGATATAGGGATCAATCTAAGACACCAAGTCTAGGACCAATGATTATTAAATAATCGATTAGAATGATCTCATTTATCTCACGAGTTATAAAGAAATTCGCCCTAAAAATAGTGAGTGATTTTTTTTAACTAAGACTAGGACATATGATTATTAAATAATTGATTAGAATGATGTTATTTATCTCAGGAGTTATAAAGAAATTCGTCCTAGAAATAGAGAGAATGACTTTTTTTATTTTATAAGAGAGCTAATTTCCTAATTTTTTTATGCCAAGTCTTATCCAAAATCATTATAAAAATTGTGACTGCTACTCATCCAACGTCCCTTAAAGAGTCCCCTATTTCTTTTCTTTCACTACAATTCTCCTATTATTATGGGAACTTAATATTTAGTATTTACTATGACTTTAAGGTCTCCTAAAACTCGATTTGTTTAAATTATTATTAAACTAACTAAATATTTTAAGAAAGCATTCATACAAGGTTGACACTTTAGAATATAGAAGTAAGGTACACCTCTAAAATCCTTTGAAAAGGTTGTTTTAATGTTGTAAAAATATCTAATTGATCATCTCAACATCGAAACATCGAGATGCATAGTTATGAAGAACAAAACGGATTTCAAGTCTTAAAAATAGTACATCTTGCAACACATTATTTGAACCATCTATTTTCAATATTTTTGTGCGTTTAAAAATCTGTTTGATTTGAATTATTTTTGGAGTTTAAAATTTTATAATTTGAGACAAAAATAGATTATTGCACAATCCTAAAAAAAAATTGACATTAAAATTGCATCTCATGACAAAGTTGGGGGGTCAACCTTATGCATAAACACCCATTATTTTAAGCAAGAAGCTCTTGTCAGCCCATTAGCTGATGGAATAGTATAAACTCAATGACCTAGATTCAATTTGGGCTGATCTGATAGTCATGATTGTATTTTGTATTCGAATTTTAATTATTTTTCTACAAATTCAAATCACTTGAAATTTAGAGCGTCCACTTTTATCATCAAAGCACACCGAATAAAAATATTTTAAAAATATTCATAAAAAATAAATTGACCAAAATACCTCTATAATTTTGTAATTTATTTTGTAAAGATTTTTATTAAGTTCGTCTATTTTTCAAAAGTAGATGCTCAAAATTTCAAATGAATTAAATTTGTAGAAAAATTAAAATTAAAATATGAAATATAATCGTGGTTATTAGATTGACGTAGATTCAATCTGGGCCCTTGGACATTTATTGTAGCTACCAACTAGTAGGCTGACTTGAAACTCTCCATTCTTTTAATAATATTGATGAAATGTTTCGCATAGAAAGTAGTTACTGAATGAGAGCAAAAAAATTACCATTGATGGTGAAAGGTATTCTGGTGCAGTTTCCCTCCATAATCTATCTCAAAGATTTATTTCCGATATAAAATTTTAGGTTTTGATAATATCAACCATAATAATCTAAATTTAGAATTTTTTTTTAAAAAAAAATATAAAATAGTCTTTTGAATTTCCTTTTCTCTGTCCATATTAACTTTTTAGTGGATCTAATATTTTCTTACATCCATCTACTATACAAGGGACTGTATAGTAATAGGTGAGTCGGCTGACTCACCAAAACTGTGTACATATATATTTTAATCTTGCTGCAATAATAAAGCAACATATTGTATACACACAAAATTTCAGTTCATTAATTATCTACAAAATACATTTTATTGCTTGACAATATAATTTATAGTAGAAACATGTGCAGCCAAATGTAAGACCAACTATGCCTAGCAAAGCTACACGCACATTGAATTGATGTCCATATTAACATATCTAAACCACTATATTCATTTGTTAAAAAATGCATAAACTGCTCTATACTCCAAACAATAACAAAGGTGCATATACATCCATAAATTATTCTTTATGTTGGATATTTGAATTCTTTATTTATTTTATGTACCATTTCTTGTATTTGATATTAAGATTAATATATGGAAATAATACTTTTTATTTATTTTTACATGAAGACCGCAATTATAATAAATCGTTAGATTTGAAATAGGGTGGTTGAGGATGTGTTATTGTTTGGACATAAAATACAAAATAAAATTTCTCGAATATTGTGACTCACTTTCATCTATGTGATTGTTCACATCCAATGGCTAAGTAAATAGTCTCGTTTTACACAATCTCTATATTTTTAATCTTATCATCTTTCTAGGTAACTTAACTTTCTGCGTAGAAGCTTTATCACATGAAAACCCAACCCCTTTAAAAATTGGCCTTAACCAAAAAAGTTTTCAAAATTTTAATTATATTACTAACTATTAAGCAAGCAAAACATAATTGATAAATCTTTAAATACTTACCAAGTACTTGCATATTTTTAATCATATTGCAACCGTCTTGTACTTAAAAGAAGGAATTTTTCAATTTGGAAATATTAGACAAACAAAACCTAAGTGATAAATTTATGCATTTACTCAAAAAAATGTTTTCAAAATTTTAATCATATTGCAATCCATTGTACTTTACATTAAAGGAAAAAAAGGAATGGAAATTACAAATATTAAGCTTTGCATTAAAGAAAAAAAAAAGGATTGAAATTATAAATATTAAGTTTTGTATTAAAGACAAAAAAGGAAGGTTAGCAAATTGAGGCCAGCTAACTTTAGTGGTTTAGGAATATTAATTCAAACTTTATATGAAAAGGAAATATGTTAGAGAAACTGAAAGAAGCTCAATAATGCAAATTGCGGCGAGCACGTTTATCAATATTAATCCAGACTTTACATTTAAAAAAAAAAAAAGGAATATGTTAAGGAAACCGAAAGCTCCTAACTCTAGGAGCAAACCCAAGCTTGACGAGAGGAAGACAAACCCTAGCTTGACGAAAGGAAGACAAGCATATCTCAAAATGGTTCCAATCAACTAACTACTAATCACCCTCATCAGTTTATATTGAACATGATTTACACATTTGAGATCTTCTCCAATATCTCGACATTTGCGATCTTCTCCAATATCTCGACCAAGTATTGAACATGATTTACAAATTTGCGATCTTCTCCAATATCTCAACCACATAAATCATCAGTTTATATTGAACATGATTTACAAATTTGCGATCTTCTCCAATATCTCAACCACATTTTATATTGAACATGATTTACAAATTTGCGATCTCTCCAATATCTCAACCACATAAATAAAAAAAAATCTTATATGCAGTTTTATTAGCCACATTCGTTAACTATTTATACAATATGATTTATTGGTTAATATTGCCATTCATATTAAAAACATGTAAAAGCCAAATGTATGACCCAACAACTCTATATACATGAAACGATGTCCGATATAAACATATCCTAAGTAAATATACGTATTTGGAGACAAAAGTATATAAACTTCTTTAGACACAAAAATGGGTAAATAAGAACATTAACATGCTCCATTGCCCGCAAACCATACAATAACTTCTTTGGCTTATTTATTTTGCGAAAAAATTTCCTATTCCCTTGGAGTATACTATTTATCTATTCCCTTTGGTAAAACACACCGAAATATCTTTTTGATCCCAAATTTTGGGGAAATGATCTCAACAACCCGATAACCAACCTAAAAAAAAAAAGTTTAATTTTCACTCTCTACCTAAAAAAGTCGAATCCCAAGATTACACTAGAACCACCCACTTTTTGGCAAGAATGATCTAGATGTTCAAGAACTAAAAATCCAAATTTGTTTCTTAGAAAATAATTATCTAGTTATAATTAGATAGATCCCAAAATCTCGAATCAAGAAAAGTCTCCCAAGTAAATGTTTTCCGAGGGAGTAAATGTACAATATGCTTCCAAGCAAGCATAATATACAGGCTCATATGTTTTTAATGCGGAATATTTCCAATTCTTTACTTTATTACTAGTATTGCAAGTGTTTTTTTAACCATCATGCATAATTTAATATTTATGTTAATGATATTTCCTCAGCAAAATTAATTTACAAAATCTAAGTTACAAAAATATAGTATGTACTAAAAAGATTAAACTAAATTTTACATAAAATAAATAATAATGATGTCTCACTAATGCTGAGAGGTACATGCGTGATTTATAAGTTTTACTAACTTAAATTTGGATACTACATTAAAAATAGGCAATAGACTTCTAATGAATCCTATAGTTGAACAAGAGGACTGTTACCTTAAATGACGACGTATAACGTTTGGAGATATTATTGTGATTATAATTAATTCAATTATAAGTATGTTAAGTTCTTAAATTAGTTACTACTACAACACATTAAAAAGGAATACTAACACTCAATATAAAAATATATTAATTCACATTAATTAATTATTATTGATGAGTTATATTGTAAAAAATAGATAATTATATACAAATTTATATAATTGTGAGCATAGTATTGTAATGTAAATTATAAATATTTCACTTAATCTCTTATAATCTCAAAATCCCATCATAATTATAATAAAGAAAAAGCCTACAATGGCTTGTAATACTAAACAATCCTTTGGAAAATAAGAAAATATATATGAAACAAATAATTGTAACCTTATATATATATATATATATATATATATATATATATATATATATATATATATATATATATATGATTATTTATATAAGTAGCACAATACTCATGGCTCAGTAAAAATAATAGTTAATATTCTTAATATTTTTTATTTCTATTGTAATAATTAATATACTATATTAATTAAAAAATGTATAAGACTAACATAATATAAAGGGTATAGTTTCTATAACGTTGCAACCTTAAACAATCCAATTAAGGCGCCTCTCCAAATTTTATCATAACATGTAATTTCGGTGTTAAAAATTGTTAGGATTATTCGAAAGTCTATTTTCATATCTAATTATAAAAATTTAAACTTTAAAAATGGTTAAAATCAAGTACATCTATAAACATATGAAAATCTTGATAATGGACAGTCTAAATAATGTCTTGCAATATGCACTATTTTTAGGACTTAAAATCTATTTTTTTTTCATATTCATACATCTCGATGTCAAGATGATCAATTAGAGGGCTTTCAACATTAAAGCAACCTTTTCCAATGGATTTTTGAGGTAAATCTCTAATTCTACATTTTATGGTTGCAACCTTATATAATTTTTTTCCTCATAAAAATAATTTAATCTAATCATATTAGTTATTATTAATGAATTATATTATTATATAATTGCAATATTGGCATTATTTATCTACAAACTTTGTATAGTGACAATAAATAGGAGGGGTATTTCCCACCCACGAGCTTAGAGAGAGAGAGAGAGAGAGAGAGAGAGAGAGAGTGAGTGTTCATATGTAGGGATTTTGTGTGAACGAGACTACCCTTACCGAGATGATAGATTGATCTTAAAATAAATAAAAAATTGGTAAAATCTGTTAGATATCAGTTTAAGGAGGTTTGTACTAAAAAATAAGAAATAATTTTGGGAAGCCATGCACTTCCAAATTTTACTTCAAGGTTTGAAATGAAAAATAGGAAATAATTTTGGGAGGACGTGCACTTCCAAATTTTTAAAAAGGGTGAGATTGAGAAAATTAGAAATACATTTGTCTTGGGAGATTTGAAAACTTTTGGGGATGGACTTGCACGTATAACTTTTAGGGCGTGTTTGATAACAGGAAGTTGTTTCCAAGAACTTGGAAGTTACCTGTTACTGTAGCAGTTCCGTGTTTGATAAATATTAGTAGTTTAAAATGGTAAGTTATCTGTTACTATTGATCTTCCCCCACTTTAGGCTTAAACAAAGTTCCGTTGATTTGGAACTTAAAATGAGAAGTTCGATGGGGAAGTTCCTCATGTGAAAAACCCGCCAGACCCTTGCTTCCTCTGATAAAGCTCTCTGTTTCTCTCTAATAAAGCTCTCTCTTCTTTGTCTCTCTCTACAGATAAAGCTCTCGGTTCCTCTTTGATAAAACTATCTCTTTTCTATTTTTCTCTCTCTATCTCTCTCTCTTCTCTGTACAGAAATTGTTAAGATTAGTGGGAGCATACATACACAGACATCGGATGGAGAATGGAGAGAGAAGAAGAAAGAACGCAACATTTACGTGGTTCAGGCCGAAGCCTTATGTACATGGATCCAAAGCCCAATTGGCCACAACTTCACTATTTTGAATGATCGTTTCCATCAATAAGTACCTCTATATATAGAAGACAATCACACAATTATAGGAGATAAATATGATATGATTCTTAGAGATATAGGTAATTAGTAGGAAGCCTTATCACCAAACTAATTTGATGACCAAATAACTTTGACTTGGTCTCTTTTTATCTTCTAGATACCTAATCTTATCAAGATATATATACCCATACATCCATAATGATGTATATCAATATGAACCCGAGATATCTATATCCTAACACTCTCCCTCAAACTCAATATGCTTTGAGACAAAGTAGTTGGAGTTTGAACAATACTAAGAAATGAGTAGTGATCTTCAAATTGATCAATTTGCTTGAACAACAAGCATAGATTGTTGTGGCAGATCAACAAGCCTCGGGAACATCCGGGATTGAGTAACGAAAAACTTGATCAATAGACATGATAGAATAACGGAAAGAAATTCAATCATTTCACATGATGGATCAACGAAAAACTCCATTATCCAACACGATTAACAAAACACTCAATCATTAAACATGAGCATCCAGAATAGATAGGATCGAGTAAACTTGATCATCACACAGGATCTAGGAAACTCGATCATCACACAGGATGGAGTAATCCAATAGGATTGAGTAACAAAAACTCAATCATTAAAAATGATCAAGTAATGAAAAACTTCATTATCGACTAGGATTGAAAGATTTGATCATCGAATAGGATGCACCTGGAACTCTCTCTATACAACGATCTCTGGGGCACTGCTACTGTCTCTCTCTCTTGTTTCCAACCATTGTGTCAAAGAATCCATAAAGATACTTTTTCAAGTCTCCAAATTTTGTATTCTCCAATATAACCCTTTTAGCCTCCCTACTACCGCTGCAGTATATATACACCTTGATTCCCATATCATGCCACTTTGCAAGAGCTTTAGGAACATCATCAGAAACTACTGCCTGCAATTCATTCTTCTCATAACCAGTTCTCCATATGTGACGCTCTTTTCAAAAAGTTGAATGACAGTGTGATCAACCAGAAACTTGGGGAGGTGTCCCACACCTGCTTCAAGAGCTTTGAGAACCTTTGGAAACTATCCATGGATTTCTACATTCTTTCTTCAGAAGTCACATAAAAGGGAACCTCATCTTTTGATAGGACGTGCACTGATGCACCACAGCTTTCCTGCACAAATTTGATGAGACTTCCCCCCTTTCCGATCCAATTGATAGCTTGTGATGAGGCAACCAACAGTCGCACTGAGCATACGCCAACTTTAGAAGCTGCATCACCTTCACCTTCATTCACTCCAGCCACATGCTTAAACACCCTTAAGACACCATCCATAACGGGAGATATTGCAGCCTTTGACTCTTCCTGGCCAGATACCAAAACAATCAATCGGAGGTACCAACCAGTCCTTTCAGGATTCGGATTCGAGCTTTTCTTTCACCACACAAAAACCCTAACCTCGAGAATTCCACAAACCTTAGATCCACAACTCCTTTATGCATAGCAGCTCTGCTGCTGCCCTTTCGTTTTTTTTTTTGTTAAAAAAAAAATAATGGCTGGATGTTTGAGAGATGAAATACTAAATATGCATCGACGACGAAATACTAAATCTGCATCGATGAAATACTAAATTGTGAGCCTTGCTCTGATACCGTGTTAAGATTCGTGGGAGCATACATGCACATATATTGAATGGAGAATGGAGAGTGAAGAAGAGAGAACACAACATTTACGTGGTTCAGACCAAAGCCTTACGTCCATGAATCCAAAGCCCAACTAGCTACATCTTCACCATTTTAAATGATTGTTTACCTTGAATAAGTACTTATATATATATATATATATATATATATATATATATATATATATATATATATATATATATATATATATATATATATATATATATATATATATATATATATAGAGGATAATCATACAATTATAGGAAATAAATATGATATGATTATTGGAGATATAGGTAAATAGTAGGAGGCCTTATCACCAACTAACTTGATGATCAAGTAACTTTGACTTGAGCTCTTCTTATCTTCTAGATATCTAATCTTATCAAGAGATATATACACATACATCCATAATAATGTATATCAATATGAACCCGAAATATCTATATCCTAATAGAAACCCTAGCCGCCTCCTCTTTGTGAGACAGAAACCCTAACTACTTCCTCTCTGACAAAGCTCTCTGTCTCTCTTTTCTTCCCTACGGAAGCTTTGTTTCTGTGAGAGACAAAAACCCTAGCCGCTTCCTCTGTGACAAAACTCTCTCTCTCTCTCTCTCTCTCTTCGCCCTTCACCCCTCTCCCTCTTTCTACAAGCCCTCTTCTCCCTTGGCCCATCTCTCTTTCTCTCTCTATAGAAACCCAATCCTTGGCCCCTCTCTCTCTAAAAAAGGCCTCTTCTTCCTTCGCCCCTTTCTCTCTACAGGAACAACGACCCCAATATTCACTAGCCCCTTTTTCTCTCTACAGAAACCCCAATATTCAGCCCCTCTCTCTCTCTACAAAAGCCCCAATATTCAGTAGGCCGCTCTTCTACCTTCGCCCCTCTCTCTCTATAGAAGCCCCGATATTCAGCATGCGGGAAGATCGCTAACTCCCTCAATATTGTGGACGAGCTCCATTTACATGTACATTGATCCCTCTCTCTCTCTCTCTCACACACACACATTATTATTGAATGAATATTTCTCTGTCTATTTTCTTCATTTCTGACTGCAAAATCCTTGGGTTTATTTGTTTTTGTTGTTATTTCATCATCTCTGACTGCCCATTCCTCAAATCTCTTTGTATATTTCAGCAGTTGTTAATCTTCGAAAACTTTTGAATTCGTACTTATTGTCACCTGAAAATTATGGGCCTTTAGTTCAATAGAGAAATGCTAAAACATGATTAGAATTTTTATTATAAATGTTGTAGTGTTGGGATGGCATCGGTTTATATGATTATTATTAGGTGTTCTTGACTACACATATAATGCATTTTTTGATGAGTTGTATTCTGACCTTATTGAAGTTAGAATTCTAAGTATTATGATTTTAGTGCTTCTGGGCCTGCACTTCTCGATAGAGCCAGGAGTTGAATCAATAGTTTTCTTTATTATAGCCCATTGCAGGGATGGAGGAATTAAGGTAGTGACTAAGGCATTTGTGAAGGAATATGCAGTTTCATGCATTTTGTATAATGAATCTGTGTTATCTATGTTTGAATTTAGAGAAACCTATGCTTGAAGAATAGTCCCTTACTAATTATCTTGCTTTGTTTTATAGGATTTGATTAGATTTTTGTTATTATGCTCTCTTTTGTTAAGTTTTACTTATGGTTCCAGCATTGTCTTTTTTTGCATCCTTGGGAACCTTTTGTGTGCTAAATGCTAAACAATTCAGTGTGTTGAATTGTGGTCAATGCATTCTTATTCTAATTTTTTATGTCGAATTCTATGATGGTTTTTCTTTGTAAAGTTTTGGTTTATTCAACGCATTGAGTTTCCTTAAGCTCTATATGAATTTTGCTGTCATTGTTTCTCTTTAAAGTATCTAGATGATATAGATATGCATTCTCGTTGTTGTAGAACTTGGTTACTAGATTGTACTTTGAGCTTCCAATGATTATTAAAATTCATTGTGGTACTTTGTTCTAACTTTCTTTGTATTTTCTCTATTTATGTTAAGCTATAATGCCTTGTACTTTTTATTTATTTATGCTTAATATTTAGTGCCATCTAGTTTAAAGAAATCAATCTAACAAGGCTTTATTATAAATGTGAAAGATTACCATAACAATATGAGCCAGTGGAGCCCTGTACAGGAGGCCCAATTCATTGATCTCTTGCTGAAAGAGGTCAAGAAAGTCGGGGCTTCAAGAAATGTGGGGGGGCTTCAAGAAAGGCACATGGAACCGGATGACAGAGTATATGGTAAGCAATTATGGGAACTTTTATGACATGGAATAGCTGAAGAGTAAGGTCAAGCAGTTTGTAGCAATGTACAAGGAAGTAAGAAGCATTTTGAGACCACCAGGTTTTTGGCTGGGATAAGGCTAATCGAATGGTGACTGCCGAACTAGCCATATAGAATCAGTGTACAACGGTGAGTTGAAACGCATTTGTTGTCTATTTCTTTGTGGTTTTACAAGTTTAGGTGCAATGTTAACACAAATTCAATACACACGTGTGTTCTCCTTACAGGAGTTTACTTATGTGACAAAGTACAGAGGCAAGTATTTACCTGTATACTTCAAGATATTTGGCACAGGTGCTTCGGATTGAAGCCATGTGGAAGGGGGAAGAAATTGGTGTTGATGTCTTCTTCAAGGCATCTCAGCATCTCAAGACTATCTTCCTAAGCATCTAGTCATTGCTTTCATTAAAGTTCTAATTGTTGCCTAAATCTTTTTTTTTTTAATGTTGGAAACAATGTGGGACAAACAATAATGTTGTTTTATTGTTGAATGAGATAAATTTTTGAGGTTGGTATGTGGATGCATCAGTAGTGAATGTATGTCTAAGTAGTGTTCAAGCTATTACAAGTTATTGTTGAATGGGCTGGTTTCTTACTGCTTGTATATGGATGCATTAATTGTGCATGTGTGTTTGTATTTTGTGTTGAAATTATTATAGACACAGTCCAATAGAATATAAGAAACCAAATCCATAATTACCATGACTGCCAATAGATATGAGTGTACATGTGTATGTGTGTATGAGAATAGCAAAAGAGCGAGAGAGAGTGTGTATTCAGTTTAAGAAGAAAGTCATCGGCTACCTACTTATGAGAGTTGAACACCTATTCCACTTCATAATTATAAAAAGACTCAACAAATTGTATACCCACAATAGTCAAGAATATATATATATATATATATATATATATTCATTTCTATTTTAATACAATTGATTAGGAAGCTAGTGATTTGGTACAGAATATTGAATTGAGATTGTGGTTGACATTGTCTACAGATTGCTTCAATTTTGAAGTGCAACGAAGTTTATCATGCAACATCTGCTTCAATTGTCGTACAAATATATCTTTCTCTGGGACGCTGCTCTCACCCATCAATAAAACTCTCTCTCTCTGTCTCAATCCAACGTACTTTACTTTTTATAATAACTTCTATCTTCCTAACAAAGAGAAACTTCCAATTTATAGTACATGAACTTGCTTCATGTTATCAAACACGCCCTTAGAAAAGGAGCACTTGCTACAGTAATTGAAAATTTTTTGCCGCACGCCCAAATTTTAGGAATGGTAAGACATGCTACAAAAGATGGGATAAAAAAAAAATTGATGAGGATTTGCATGCCCAAATTTTACGAATGGGTGGACTCTCCCCCATAAATTTGAGGCAAGTTCTAGTAGGTTCAAATATTAGGAGGTTTGAAAAAGACAAATAGGAGACAAATTCCAGTCGGTTAAGATTTTCGGAGGTTTGAAAAAAAAAATAAGAAAAAGATTGTGGAGAGTAATTGCATGCGCAAATTTTAGAAAAGGATGGACTTATTTTTAGAGATTTAAAATACAGGAAAGTATAAATTTGTATGCGACTTGCATCTACCTATCCCTTATCTCTTATTTAAGTGAACAAATATAAAAAATTATTTAAAGTAATGAACAGATCTCTACACATCTTCTAATTCCAAAGATCTGGGGTTCTCTTATCTTTCTATAACGTATCCCTTATGAAAGAGAACATTTTTGGTCGTAGAAGATGAGTTTATGTCAAAAAATTATCTAACGTTTTAACGTAGTCATGTAATTGTTTTTTTCCTGCTCATCTTTATTTTCCTGTTCCTATATCGTTCATCCTTTGAACTTTTCCTTGACATACTCTTTTTTTAAAAAAGAACTTTTCCTCGACATAGTCATGTATTGTTTTTTGCACATCTTATTTGCCTATTCGTGTGCACCACCCAATCTCTATGTGAGTTTTGCCGATGTAAAAGCAATATTTGAGAGGGAGGATAGGCCTTAGAAGAATGAAAAAAAAAGATGAAGTTGTCGATGAGAACATTTCTCACGATAAAAGCAAACAATAAACTATATTTCTAGAAGAGATATCAAAATGTATCATTGACTAAGCTTAAAGTCAAATCCATATTGTATGATTTTAGATGTAAAATCAGACGGCCAATAGGACATCACAGCCCCATTTCAAAACTAAAAACATTTTCCTCAGATCTTGTGCAGTGAAATGACAAACTCAATCAGTTTTTGCACTTGTACCATTGTTTACTAGTACTAAATGGAGTATCATTGTTTACTAGTACTAAATGGTCCATTATATATGATCTCAAAAAACATTGTCTCCAAAATTAAATGTTTAACCTAATTTGGAGCACCCAAAATAAATCACTCAACATTGAACCATTAGAGAAATGAAAACATTGTTCGCTTACTTTTGAAAGTAAAGTAACTTTGAAGCCTCTGTTACATTGTGAAGTGTCTAAGATGAAGGTAGGGGTTTTCCTTCGAGGAAAGCGTTAATAAGGGTGAGGGATCTCGCGGGTTGGTAACTAGGGACCTCATGGCCTGCCCCTCTAACCGTTGCAAACGTTAAGCCACCTTTGTATATCACACTATACCCTCCAACCTGCATATATGCAATAGCATAGATTGGAATAAATACCTCTTTCTCTCTCTCATTTTATATATATATATATATATATATATATATATATATATATATATATATATATAGAAAAGTCTTCCCCAATGTCTCTAGGCGAAAATGAACAGTGATTTCGTCTACCCTCATCACCGTTCAAAGTTCATCGCACGATTACAATTGTCTGGTAGTATTTCATTTTTTATTTTTACAAATCAAAATGATCTGAAATTTAGAGTGTGTGTACATCTTAGTGATTGCACCTAATAAAAATATAATTCGAGAAAACAAAATTGATCAAAATACGGCAAAACTTTTTAGGGGTAATTTGATCAATTTGATTCATGTAAAATATTTTTTTTGATATTTTTTGTAGATTCGCCTATTTTTTATGAACACACGCTCCAAATTTTAAAGCATTCCGACATGTAAAAAAACAATGAAAAATAAAACACTATCAAACAATCGTGACCGTACGATGAACTTTGTACGGTGATGAGGGTAGATGAAATCACTACTCATTTTCGCCTATAGGTATTTGGAAGACTTATATATATATATATATATATATATATATATATATATATATATATATATATATATATATATACACTCCAAATTTCATATCAACTTGATTCGTATAAAAAAAATAAAAAATGAAACACTACCGAACAATCGTGACCGTGAGATGAAATTTGGAAGGTGATGAAGGTAGACGAAATCACTGTTCATTTTTACCTATAGGTGTTTTGTAGTATCTTCCTATATATATATGGGCAATGATTTCATGCAACGGTTGTATAGTAATATGATGTAACAACCTTTAAAAACCATGTTATGGCCATTTGTTTGATCCAAAATTCGAAATATGCATTTTTTTCATTTTAATGAAAAGTTACAAAAAAGAAAAATTTGAAAACACAACCTCAGAAATAGTTTTTTGGCCCAATCAACCTAGGCCTTAGAATGATTTTTTCTTTTTCAATTTTTTTTGGCTTTATTATCATTAAATGAACAATGTTAAAAAAGAGAAAAATGATTTTGAGTTTGTAAAGGCTAAGACCTTGAAATTCACCAAATAAATGGTCTAGATTTGTTTTTGGAAGGCAAGTATTTTGACCATATCTAAGATTCAAATTGAACTTTTTTTTTTTTGGGATTGATTATTGAGATGAAGAGAGTGTGTGTGCAAAATTTTGGGTCATACAAAAATATATATATATATATATATATATATATATATATATATATATATATATATATATATATATATATATATATATATATATATATATATATATATAGGCCAGTGATTTCATGCAACGGTTGTATCATAGTATCATGCAACGAGACTTCTAGAAAACCACGTTTTGTTCATCTAATGATAATAAAGCCATCCAAAAAAAAATTGAAGATGAAAAGTCATTCTAAGGCCTAGATCTAAGCATCTCACCAAAATGAACGGCCTATGTTAATTGGGCCAAAAACACTATTTTTTTAGTTGTGTTTTCAAATTTTTCTTTTTTATAACTACTCATTAGAATGAAAAGAGTGTATATTTAAAAATTTGGATCAAACAAATAGCCATAACATGGTTTTTAAAGGTTGTTGCATCATATTACTATACAACTGTTGCATGAAATCATTGCCTATATATGTATATATATATATATATATATATATATATATAGAAAAAGCTAGGATTAGCCCACTAGCTCATATGAACATTTGAGCTCAACGGCCCAGATCAAGTTGGGTCGATCTAAAGGTCACAAATGTTCATAAGTATTTGGATTTTTATTTTTTTCTTATAAATCCAAATCACTTGAAATTTTAGGCGTGTGTTTTTCTCACCATGGCGCACCTAATTAAAATATAAAAAAAATTATTCTTAAAAAGTAAGATGATCAAAATACCCCTGAAACATTTTACGGGGATTTTGGTAAGTTATTTCATATAAAATATTTTTTTGATAGTTTGCAAAGATTCAAATATTTTTGATGAACACACCTCTAAAATTTCAAGTGATTTGGATTTGTAAAAAAAAATTAAAATTAAAATATTGACAGACATCTGTGACCATCAGATCGGCCCAAATCCAATTTGGGCCATTGGGCTCATATGAACTTATATGTTCATATGAGCTAGTGGGCTAATTCCATCTTTTCCCATCTATATATATATATATATATATATATATCATTAAAAGATCCAAATATTCTTAAGGTATTAATCCTAAACCTAAAAACCCAAGGTTTCGATATGATCCCAGGATCTCAGAATTTAGCCATAGTATATAGAATATATTACAAGGTTATGACCACATTATGCCCCAATGTGTTACAACATGATACAAGAGGAAAAACAGTATTTTTCCAAACCAATATTGAAAAATCTAATACTATTATACCAAAAACCATAGAATCGTCAGAAATTACCCTACCTGAATCATGGTCAATATATAATGAAAATCATCAATATTAAGCCCCAATAATAAATAATATTCCAGAAAGAATTTTAGAAAATCCAAATGGTAAAATAGAAATTCAATTTACCAACAATAGAAGATATAACGGTAAAGATGATTCTGAACTAAAATTATGCACTAAACCTATAATAGAATTACTAAGAAGATCTACTTCTTCTATAAATCCAAAATTAGAAAGTTTATATAGGACAAGAGAAAACGTTGTTATCCCACAATATAGGTCAGTACAAAAATTTGATCCATAAATAACTGACTCAGAAATGGATTTTCAAGTCTTAACTCTTCAAGAAGAAAAACGACTTAGTAAACAATTTATAGAACAAGATTACTTATCTGAAGAAAATAAGGAAATAAGAACTTGGTATAAAAAATATTTTCAACCTAGATTAGTAGAGTTATTTCATATAAAGTACAATAAGGCACGAAAAAGAGAACGATATAATAAAGGATTTTTTGTATGGTTAAAAAAAATATGTAGAGAAAGAAAAATACATATTCCTAATTTTGAAATAAATACAATACAAAGTCAATATACTTCATACGAAACAACCGATGAAAATACAATGACAGGTATTCACCCTCCTGAGAAAAGTGTTGTTATAAAAGGATCAAAACCAGAATTAAAATTAGAAACAAAAGCTACACCATATAAAATGACTATAGGAGAAATAGTACATAAAGCTGAATTAATTCCACATGTAATAGAACAAAATAACTATACAAATTTATATATGTAATCTTTAGGAAGACAGACATCCAGAATTGAAAATATGCTAAAACCTATACCTATAAAAGAAACCAAAAATGTTTTATTTAAACCACCTCCATCACTTGGTAAATTGAATTTCTATTTTACCATTTGGATTTTCTAAAATTCTTTCTGGAATATTATTTATTATTGGGGTTTGGTATTGATGATTTTCATTATATATTGACCATGATTCAGGTAGGGTAATTTCTGACCATTCTATGGTTTTTGGTATAATAGTATTAGATTTTTCAATATTGGTTTGGAAAAATACTGTTTTTCCTCTTGTATCATGTAGTAACACATTGGGGCATAATGTGGTCATAACCTTGTAATATATTCTATATACTATGGCTAAATTTTGATATCTTGGGATCATATTGAAACCTTAGGTTTTTAGTTTTAGGGTTAATACCTTAAGAATATTTGGATCTTTTAATGATATAGAATAATTTGGGAAGCAATTAAAGTATACTGGACCACTACATAGACTAGATTCTACCATGCCTAATAATGAATCATTAAACTTATTATGTCTTGGATTCTTGTAAGATTATTGTATCTATTTTCTTTTTTACTATACATTGGCTTTTATAATGGCCAACTTTTCTGCACTTTATGATATTTGTATTTTGGAGAGAATCTTTTTATAAATTTTTCTTTTTATGTTTTTTATAAGATTTCTTTTCTTTTCCTTCTCACTTATATCTTTTCTTTTTATGAAATTTATCTTTAGATTTCTCTATATGATATCCGAATTGTTCACAGAAGTCTCCTAATTTTTTTTTACCAGTCATTTTCTGTTTATCTAATTGTTTCTTTAATTTCATGTCTGTACATAGGGCTAATCCTTCTACACATATTTCGGCAGATAATTCTCCTAATGTATAAATAGAATATGGTATTATTCTTCTATTTTTATTTTTTAATCGAGTTTTTACCTTTTATGCAAATAGATATGGTAATCCAGCAATAAATTTTTCTTTCCAATGGTCCTGCTGGCTATCTTCTCTACTCAATAGTCTGGAAAAGAAAACATCTTTGTACCATTTATAATGAGATAGGGTTGGAGAACATCTTGATTATTTTCATTTTTAACAGTCCATTGGCGAGTATTATTTAAAATTTGTTGTTTTGGATTTTCAGGTAAATGGAAATCCCACCAACCTCGAAGCCATCTTGTGAATAATGAGATAGGGTTGGACATCTTAAATTAGATAACAAATGTAGCTATTCTTAAGATGTCCAACCCTATCTCATTATAAAGGGTACAAAGATGTTATGTATTGTATTTATTTCAAAATTAAGAATATGTATTTTTCTTTCTCTACATATTTCTTTTAACCATACAAAAAATCCTTTATTATATCGTTCTCTTTTTCGTGCCTTATTGTACTTTATATGAAATAATTCTACTAATCTAGGTTGAAAATGTTTTTTATACCAAGTTCTTATTTCCTTATTTTCTTCAGATAAGTAATCTTGTTCTATAAATTGTTTACTAAGTCGTTTTTCTTCTTGAAGAGTTAAGACTTGAAAATCTATTTTTGAGTCAGTTATTTTTTGTTCAAAATTTTGTACTGACCTATATTGTGGGATAACAACGTTTTCTCTTGTCCTATATAAACTTTCTAATTTTGGATTTATAGAAGAAGTAGAACTTCTTGGTAATTCTATTATAGGTTTAGTGGATGATTTTAGTTCAGAATCATCTTTACTGTTATATCTTCTATTGTTGGTAAATTGAATTTCTATTTTACCATTTGGATTTTCTAAAATTCTTTCTGGAATATATATATATGGGAAAAGATGGGATTAGCCCACTAGCACATAAGAACATATGAGTCCAACGTTTCAGATTGAATTTGGGCCGATCTGACGATCACTAATATCCGGTAGTGTTTGAATTTAAGTTTTTTTTTTTTATAAATCCAAATCACTTGAGATTTTAGGTGTGTGTTCATCAAAAATAGGTGAATCTTCAAACAATATCAAAACAATATTTTACATTAAATAAATTGATCAAAATACGGTATTTTGGTTATTTTTTTCACAAATAATATTTTTTTTTTTTTTTTTATTAGGTGCACCTTGATGAGAAGAACATATACCTAAAATTTTAAGCGACTTCTATATGTAGAAAAATAAATAAAATTCCATCACTACCGGACACCTGTAATCGTCAGATTGGCTCAGATTCAATATGGGCCGTTGCGCTCATATGTTCATATGAGCTAGTGGGCTAATATATATATATATGAAAATATCCTGTCAGCCCCCGGGCTGATAGCTATAGTGTCAGCCAATGGCCCATATTGAATCTAAGCCAATTTAATGATCATGACATTATTTAGTATTTGAATTTTTATTTTTTTGTTACAAATCCAAATCACTTGAAATTTGGAGCGCCTAATCTTAAAAAATATAAGAATCTAATAAAAATATAAAAAAAATAATTCATAATATAAATTGACAAAAATACCCCCGAATATTTTTGGGGTATTTTGGTCAATTTATATTTTTTCGAAATTTTTTTTTTATATTTTTATTACATGTACCTTGATGAGAAGAATGAATATCTAAAATATTAAGATATTTAATTTTTTAGAAAAATAAATAAAAATTCAAATACCAAATGAGATTGTAACTGTCAGATCAACCCAGATTGAATCTGGGCCATTGGCTGACACTGTAGCAGTTAGCCTGTGGGCTAATAGAATCCACTTCCTATTTTAATTTTAAATATTTTTTCTATAAATCGGATTAAGATGAAATTTTGGATGTATATACCAGACAATATTGCACACATAGAAATATAATTTAAAATGGCCAAATTACCCCCACTATTTTTCAGGGGCATTTCAAAGAAAGATCTCTTTCTCTCTTACTATATATATATATATATTTATTTATTTATTTATTTATTAAAAATAAGGTAGAATAGAACTCAAGAGAGAGTAGAACTCAAGAGGTGATGTTGTAGCACCTCCCCACCCACACCACCTAGGCCTTGTGTCCATTCTTAATCCTCTCTTTTTATCTCTTTTATGCAACAAAATCATAAAAAGAATGTAGTTCACTTTTACCTCGCCTTCGTTGTACCATGGGAGCCAACGAGTTTGAACATCCAGGTTAAGCTTTTTTGTTGCCTTTCTTGTACCTGTCACTGGAACTCTAGCATCCACGTCTCCACTGCATACACATAAAAAATGGTTAATATTTAGAAGAATGAAAAAACTTCTTAAAAATTCTTCTTTCAGGTAAATCTGTAGGAATTAAGGCCCCCCACCTATTTCCACCAAATAGAAAATAGAAAATTTTCCACCTAATCTTAATTATCTTCCTTGGTTAGAATATGCATGAACAATGGTCAGATCAAGATTTATTCTAGAGAAACACTGTGTAGTTTTAACAAACGACTACATGCTTATGAACAATTTAATTTTTTATTTTATTTTTATTTGTTTCAGTGCATGATGCTTTCTCTCAAAGATAATTACAACTGCAAATTATTTAGAGAGAGAGAGGGGGGCAAACCGTAGCTACAACTATCAATTATTTAGCACAAAAAAATATAAGAATATTATATTTGAGAATTTTAAGAATTTACCTAGACATTTTATTAAGTTTGGATGGATCAATCATGATTAAATATATTTTTATAATATACCCTTCATTGAACACTGCAGAGAGACATTTAGTCCACTACATATTGAAAACTTTTTGTTTGAAAAATGCAGCAAAACAATTACTAGAGCTGATAAAACAAAGTACTATAGATGAGACTAATCCTACCAAACTTGCCCAAAGGATTTGAAAATGATGAAAGAAGAATATATAAGATTTTAAGCTGCTTTGTGTGCTAAGGATTCTATAAAATTCCTGCTGGAATTAAGTGTTTAAGAGCTTATAAGACTCTTTACTTTTTTAAAAAAATTGTTAATTCATTGAATCGAAATGTATAGGATTTACCGTATCAGAAGCGTGGCTGTTGACTAGCAAAACATTTATCTTTCACGTAGTGCTTATTTCAAGTTGCAAATTACCTGTATAGCATCACTCGGATGCCATTCGCTGTGAGATTCTTTATTAGGGGAAGTACAGTAAGTGGTGCATCCTTCCAATACAGATTCATCCCACTACCAAGACAGAAGAAACTGTAATTAATAATACAGATAAGAAAAAGTATACTATGTTTGATGATACAATTAAGGAAAATTATGTTACGCTCACGTTTTACTTCCAAACATCATGCTAACAGTCTGTAAACCATCCAATGTCAGCATTGGGCACTAAAGTCCATCCTTACTACTCCCGTTGAGGAACTAGTAGCATATTGTTTTTGCTACTCACCTTAGAACACATGAATTTCTATTTTGTATGGTTGATGTTGAGGGCAAAAACTTGTTTGGAAATGGCAAATTTCTGAATATGCATGAGAAAAGGTCTGCCACATTTCAGTAAGGAGTATTCAGCATACTATGCTCACATGTTGCAAGATGAAAGGTAGAAGAACCAGTAATGTATCTACTGTTCATTTGGAAAAACAGACACTAAAGATCAATGGTGCACATTGCGCAAACTTGACAGAGTTTGGATAAATCCATATCCCTGCACATTTTTGACATATGACAAAAACAAAGACTTTTAACAAATTTCTAAGTAAATGGACTACTCAAAAAACTGAAAATAAAAAACCTATAATTGTATCCCAAAGGATCCTGTCTTAATAAAGTGGACTGAGTCAATTAGTAAATTAAATAGGGTCTTCGGAAAATATGCCATGCACTAATAGTAGGTGATTATAACCACCCATTTTTTTTGGGTAGTTCAGTAGTAGAAATTGAACTTGAGATGTAGCACAGTTAAATGTCATCTGCTAACCCACTCAAGCTAAAATGGAAAGGGAAATGATCCTGTGGAAAAATTCCTAAGGAAGCAATATAGTTATTAAATGTTAACCTATGAATTTTAAGGTATTTTTCATAGAGGGTCATTATCCAAATACAGTGACTCACAAATATTTGTGGATAAAACAATTAAACAGTAATCACTTACATAAAATAAAGTGTCAAAAGGACTGTGTTCATGCTTCATGTACATGCACGTACACACACGTATGTGATAATGCTATCTTAGGAAAAATTGTGGGAGTAGAGCTCTATTTTGCTTTATTTTTTTTTGTTGATTTCTCTTCTGTTTGCACATTACCAGCAACCCATCCAGTAAGGGTTTAACACAACTATTTATAGCAATTTCTTGATAATCATTAATATCATCTGAACTTTTTCCCAACTAACAAAGGTTGGCTACATGAATCATAATATGTCATTTGCTCTATTAAAGGTCATACATTTATTAAAGTCATAATCCTCATATCTTTTGTCACTATTTTCAACTGTGCCCTTTTGGGCCAATCCCTTGCCTTTTTATAGCATTCTACTTGAACTTATTCATGCCTCCTAATAGTTATTGTACTGGATCTGCGCTGTACATGGCCAGCCCATTAAAATCTACTTTCTGTCATCTTATCGTTTGTTGGTACCTCACCTAAATTCTCGGAAATATATTCATTTTGTATTCTATCATTTCTTATCTTACCAGTCATCCATCTAAATATTCTCATCAGCTACACTCATTCTATGAATCTATTGTTTCTTGACCACTCAATATTCCACTCCATAAAACAAAGTTGGTCTCATAGTTGTCCTATGAACTTGCTCTTCATCTTCATTGATATGAAGCGATCACATAAAACTCCTTAATATTTATACCAATTCCTCTATGACAATCAGTGTGGCACTCACTACGTGCTTGGCACATAACACGTTAGGTTATTTTGATAAAGTTTTTATTTTCTCTGTTTATCTAATCATTATAAAAAGGTTGCAATTTTTTTTTTGACAATATTCCATAGTTTTATTGCTCAAAAGAACTTTCCTCTTCGCATAAGAATCAACAACATCATTAGCCTCTTGAAGGACTTGTCAAAAAGAAATACACAATCCTTCCCCCATATCCATAGCTTCCGACCAAATATGATCTCAAACGTCATGGTGGCCTCTAACCTTATTACCATAACATTAAAAGAATCTCCTTCAATAGCACAAGGATGCTGAATGTTCTTCTTCTTTAAAAATTTTAATCCTTGAAGAACTGCTAACATCTCTGCCTTATTAGTTGTGTTCTCACCATACGGTCCAGCAAAACAAAATAGGATAAGACCAACCTTAGACTATCAAATTAAGGCGCACTTCCAAATTTTAGCCTAACGTGTAATTTTGGTGTCAAAAGTTTTCAAGATGGCTTAAGAGTCCATTATATGTCTAATTATAAAATTTTAAACTTTAAAAATGATTCAAATCAAGTGGATCATAAACACATGAAAATCTTGAAAATGGATGGTCCAAATAATATTGTAAGATGAACTATTTTTAGGACTCAAAATCTCTTTCTTTCCTATATGCATCCATCTTGACCTCGAGAAGAGATATTAAAGGGCTTTCCAACATCAAAACAACCTTTTTCGATGGATTTTTTATGTGTACCTTAATTCTACATTTTATAGTTGCAACCTTAAATTAAAATTTTCCTTAAAAATGGTATCTATAGGTGATTTTGACCAGTGTTGGATATCCTTGCATAATCGTTAGTTTTAAAAGCTGTGGTCCACAATAATACAACTTAGCATTAGTGTGAATATCAAGAACTTTCCTTTATAATTTGCTTCTTTAATATAAAGAAGTACAAAAAAATAAAGGGGAAAAAAAAAAACTCATACTTGCATGCAAACCACGGATTCTCTAGCCCAGTAACGTTAGCATGGAGTGCCTTTTGGACTTGGGGAAGATTTAGATACATTTCCACGTAGTCATCTGTGCAAGGATCATATTCCTGCATACAACCAGCCATTTATTAGTAGAGACCAAAAGAATCATGTATTTAAGGTGTCCAGTACTTTGGTTTAATAGGGACACACAATTATAACCTATTGAATGAAATATAATATTTTATAGAATGTATAAAATAAAATATTTACTAATTATCAACTGACAATTGGATGGGGAATTTATATAATATAATTAGGCATCCTCACGCGTCGCTATATGTCAAAGTGTCGATCCTTGACAACAACTAATAGAAATTGAGCGCCTCGCAATATTTAGTTGTCTTCTATATAGCCAGGTATCCTCAAATATTGAGTGTCCTCAAATATTGGCAACTGTCATAGTAATACTACTATAGGGACATCAACCCTACGTGAAAAAGGAAGTAATCACTAGGGGAAAAAAGAGAAGTGAGGAGAATTAATACCTGGTCACTAGCACAAGGCTTGTGTTTGTTGGTGGTGTTGCAGATAGGGGCATAGATGTTGTACATGTCAATGGAAGAAATGTCCAATTGAGAGAGGGTATCAGAGCATGGTATGGATTGCCTGTTAAGTGAGAAATTGCAATATCTATTGATGGCGTTGATGATCTCGTCTGGGAGGATCGCATGGGTCCACAAGTACTCATAAAATTCTAGTGTGTCAATCGCAACGTCAATCCACGGGTTACCAATCTGCAATTACTTATACACAACTCAGTCTTTGTGTATGTGTGTGAAAAATCAAATACAGAAATTGGAGCTCACCGCGATGCCTTTGAGATTTATGATGGTTTTTGTGGCCATCTGATTGTGCCAAAGGACTTGATATGCGAGCTGTGGAACATAGTGACCTGCGTAGCTCTCTCCTGAGATGTAGAAATCGCTGTTCTTGTATTCTGGGAATCGCTCGAACCAGTTGATCAGGAAAGTGTAAGCATCAGATGCTGTTCTCTTATCGCCGCTAAGATCATAGTCGGAGCTGGTGTTGGAATAAGAGAAGCCAACGCCAGCAGGAGATTCCAAGAACAACAAATTTGCCACTGCACCCATGTACTTACAGCTTCAAATGTAGATTACATGAACTTCTAATCTTATTTTTAATTAAATTTGCATGGGGGTAGTTTGACACATATTTGGCATGTCTCTGTTTAAAACATGATTTTCAAAAAATCGCTGATTTCTTAAAATCCATTAAGAACTCCAAGTTTTTCAAAAAATATTAAAAAATCGACCTTTTTTCAAAAGAAACCTTTTGAAAAAGACTTTTTCCCTATAACTTTATTTCTTCGTTACTTGAATATTAATGAATTTTGGTTTAAAGATAATTACATTAACAATGGGATAAATTAAAAATCTTAATTTAACTTAAGATTCCATAAAAAAAAATATTATCAATGAGTTCCCTTAAAAAAGTATACGAAAAAATACAAGGAATATATTCCCAAAAAAAAGGTAATCAAAATAATCGTATATCTAAAAATAATAAATAGAATTAGAAGAAGAGTTTAACCCACTAATTTTTTTTTTCTCTCTCTCTCTGTTGAAAACCATAACATCTCTACAAAGAGCAAGATAGAGATTCAATGATATGGAATATTTCGGTCGCTAGGAATTAAGTGCGCGATTTGAATTTGTTTAAACATTTTGTTGCGTTGTTTTTATGCATAGAGAAGTTTGATTAATTTTATATTTCATTAATTAGTTTTCATTTCATTGACATATACAACATAGCATTTCGGATGTACCACTATTTAACATATTTGAGTCTTTACCTTGGTTCGTAATTCTTGTTATTTGCTAATTTTTTCTTGTATTTAGTATTGGTGGTGTTGTTTCATTGAATACTCTCAATAAATTTACGATATGTTTTATGTCGTAACAGCAAAGTAAACATTGTTGCTGGATTTATTAAAAGTTTCAACAAAAAATATTCAAGTATTACTCTGATGACTCCAGAAAAGCTATAAAATTATTGTTTAATAGCTTTAATATATCTATACAATAGCTGCAAAGTATAATCCTATATTTTGTTATTTTTACATATACTATTTTTTTACTCTATTATTTTTTAACCAAATTTGAAATATCATGATTTTATAATTTATCTTATTTTTTTGGTGATCTATAATTTTTACCCTATTTTTTCCGCCAACTTTTTGAAATAAAACTGATTTGCGGTTTGACTTGACCATTTGAATTAAAACTATAGGAAATAGTACCAAACATAAATGATTGACGCACATTTCAATCGTCTCACATGCAACGTTTATAAAATCGTGCTCCCGCCAAAACTCTACATGAGCTTGGAGCGAGTTGACAAATTTGGAGTGGACTCATTTAGTTCCCTAAGTCGACCCAAATGCACACAAAAAGGGGAAACTTTATTGAAAATAAAAATAAAAATATAATAAGGGTGAGGTTTGTATAGAGACTAGGCTCTAAACAATCAAATTAGAGCCTACCTTCAAATAGTGTCGAGAAATGTGGTTTCAATACTAGAAATCTTTGTGATGGTCTTAAAATATATTTTCATCTTTATTTATAAAGTTTAAAGCTTCATAAATAGTGTAGATATCTATGAAACTCTTGAAACTAGACAGTCCAAAAATACGTTACAAAATACACTATTTTCAAAACTTGAAATCCATTTTTTTTAGTCTCCTCCAATACCTCAAAATTTTATACTGCAGTTACCAAACCTTCTAGTTTGCTAATCAAACTTCTTCCCATTTTTTAACTCGTATCCTACAGATTTTGAATTTAATTTCATAAATTTATTTCTTATTTGAAATTATATAGAGAGACATTTGAAAGACTTCTATAATAAATAAATAAATAAAAATAAGACTTATCATAATAAAATCATGTTATTCCAATCATATTGTTCTAATGACTTATCATGTTGAAACCAATGTCAAGTTAGAAAACATATGATTGCATATAAGTGCCAAATGCACTTAAAATAAGTAGGAAGAAATAGTGACTTTAAAATGGTACAAGTTATTATTAAAAATCTTTTTGGAATGGTGATAATGTTATTATTAGAAATCTTTTTGGAATGGTGTGATGATTATTTTAATTCAATATTTTAGTGAAATTTTATGACAAAAAAGAAGGAAATGATAATTCTGCATTTTAGTGGAATTTTGTGATAAAAAAGAAAGAAATGATAGTTTATAGGCCTGTACTGGTAAAATGTGGGTAATGCATTTCCTATATTTCTTCCAGACATAGCCAAAAAATAACAATGTATTTCTCAGGTTGCATCGAAATACTACCCAAACAGTAACAATCCATTTACAAGTAATGTATTATACAGTAATGTTTACGTCAGTAATATATTTCACAGGCAATATATTTCCAGGTATCCAAATGAGCCCTTAGAGAAGGAAAAATTTATATAGAGCTGAGGCTCTAAACAATCAAATTTGAGCCTACCTAACCAATTTCATTAGAAGAGATTGTTTTGATGCCCAAATATCTTCAAATCGATGATCTCAACATCAAGATGCATGGGCATGAGAAAAAATGGATTTCAAGTTTTGAAAATAGTATATTTTGTAACGTATTTTTGGGCCATCAATCTTTAAGATTTTTATTTTTTTATAGATATGTCGATCTATACTATCTTTGAAGGTTTAAATTTTATAAATAAATATAAAAATATATTATTACAAAGATTTCCAATATTGAAACCATATTTCTTGACATTAGATACTTCAATGAAGACAAATGAGGAAAAAGGGGTAATATTTCTGCACCCCTTGTATTTCAAGAAAGGTGCCCAACTAGGTGAGTACTAATAGACACACCGAGTCCGTCCGAAACTCACCGAGTTATGATATATACTAATTTGAGTTACATCAGTAACTTTCCCGAGTTCGTCGTCAATGCAATAGCAATCCCCCCTTTACCAAGTTTTGGGTTTTGGTGTCTTATACATAGACTCTGTAGAAATGAAAAGCAATCCATGAAACAAAAAAAGAAGAAAAAAACACAAAAGAAATAGACAACCAACCACAACGCAAATATATACTTGGTTTGGCAACGTGCCTACGTCCATGGGAGATTAGAGTCTCTTTACTGACAATGGAGACTAGGGTTAACATTTTCTCTCTTCCTCACGGCTCTCTGTTTTTATCTAATTACAAAGGGATCTATGTTTTTCCCTTAACCCTTAACTTTGGATGAACCCCCAATCGTAACGATATATATCTAGATGGTACAAATTACCGAAATACCCTTGTACAAATATATATATATATCAAGTCTCAGATATATCTAATCTCATGTACGGATATATCCGAACCGTGACAGATATATTTCCTCAGAATACAAGACATCAATCTTCAACAAACTCTGCTGTTGATGTCATCATAGTGATTGTCCCAATTATTTTGACAAGTTCATATACTCATGTAAGATCAAAATTTACATTTGGTCTCTTGAGTAACAAACCTATCTAGAGTGTTTTTTCTCATAGTTCAAGGCATTGTATTATGGACTCTAGAAGTAAGATAGCTCTAAAAAACCTGCTTGTGTGCCTAAAAACATTACTAGATACGAAATTCCATGGTTCCAAGATAAACAAAATAATGCTATTTGCGAACAACATGCATCATTCATAGACGATCCGCACTTAAAATTGATAATTGTGAATTTCAAAGAAAGCCTTTTGAATGATTCTGAGATTATCAGGATTTATAGTTAATAGAAATTCAGAAAATAAGGTTAATTCTACCATTGTTCCAAGCATATTTGTTCCTGTAAAGAGTCGTGCCATTGCTGTGGACTCTGAAAGGTCCCAACTCTGCCATGGCTCCATATCCAAGAGACGAGCACCCTGGACCTGTTTAAAGGACAAGAAGAAGAATGTGGGTCAATATATTTGAACAAGGTTAACCAGGCACCGCTGGAGCGCACGCATTTAGGTTAACCATGCATAATTACTCAATTGATTTTCAAAAATTTTCTGGGAAATTCTTGGGTAAATTATATATAAAGTTTATTGTTTTGTGTTGAAGCTTTTACTAACATTAATTTTGAAGAAACCATCCACACCCTAGAGCCCGCTAGTGTAAAATCGAGTAATTCCAAACAGTTAGCCCTTTTACTGCCAACGGTACCAAATAGAAAATATCTTAATGAAAACATCTACACATCAATATGAAGCAGCATGGTTTTTTTTTCTTAATAACTGCTGAGTTCATTGATTGTTTGTATAATACAAGGTATTGCTTCACATGAAAATTCGCTTGATTAAAGAGGGTCCTAGGCCGGTTACATTCATCAATTTTTTTTTTTTTAGTAAATTAGTAGGGGAGAAAGACATTTTCATTAATACTTTAGAATAAAGAGATTAAAACTCATATCGTTACTTTAAAACCAGGCACCTGTGACAAATCATGAAGTAAAGTAAGAGAAATATGGTGGGTACCAAACTGTTTACACTCCGATCCGCACCGATCTCTAGGATGAGATCTGCTCAAATCTTAGCGAGACTAAGTTAAATTTGAAAAAACAATAGAAAGTGGGGCTGCTTGAATTATGGCCCCAAGAATGACACATAACAATTTGGATATGATTCTTTCTTAGGTCCACTGGCAGTGTTAGCTTCTAGATCTGTGTATTTGCAATAAAAACTATTTGAAACATTACAAACTAAGAAATAACAGAAAATACAGAAAATAAAGCTAAATTAAAGATTAAATTAGCTAAAATTAAATATGATTTGCGCCACCATCTCCTTTTGGATGTCTATGTTTGCTGGAATTGGTAGATCTAAGGTTATTTGACTTAAATCTAGGGTTCCTAAGGCAGGAGAAAAACTTGTGAATTTTAGGTAGCGTCTACATAAGTTTTTCTCATGGCACAAATTGAATCTAGGCCAATCCAAAAATCACGAGGTCATTTTGTGTTGTAATTTTGTTTTTTTTTAACAAATTCAATCCACTTGAAAGTTTGAGCGTTTTCTCTTGAAAATAGATGAACCTAATAAAAACATTAAAAAAAAGTAATTTGTCAAACAAATTAACCAAAATTACCCCTAATAGGGGTAGTTTAGTTAATTGAGTTTTGGATGAGGTTTCTATAGGGCCAAGGCTTTATGAAAACAAAATAAATCTTCATTTCAAATTCTAGTCTGAAAAGCACTTTCGCAAAGAAAACCTCCATTGTGGTTTTAAAATCAATTTCTAGCTCCAACAATAAAATTAGAAACTAAAAAATAATAGAATTCTTGCGGATCTGTAGACACTTATTTTTAGGAAAAAATGGATGGTCTAAATAATTTATTATAATATACAATATTTTTAAAGCTAGAAATCTGAATTTTTTCACAAGCATAATGTTCAAGTTGAGATGATCGACGTAAAGGTTTTTCAATAATTTAATTGTACTATTGGATGAGTTATGAGGTGAGGCTTTACTTATTGTAATGGGGCTTCAGTCCTATCAAACCATTTTCCTTTAGTTTTTGTGAATATGTTTTTTAATATTTTTATTGGATGAGTCTTGATGAGAAGAGTGGACGATCCAAATTTCAAGTAATTTAAATCTGTTAAAAAATAATTCAAATTTAAATATAAAATATGATTATGACTATTAGATTGGCCCAAAGTTAATATGGATTGTTAGGCTTATTGTCTTCCATCAACTAAGGACTGGCAATATCTTTTCCTTTAAATAATGGTTATTAAATTTTTAAAGATAGACTATTTATTAAATGACAGTAATAGGTGCGACCTTTGACCCTAATATAGAATCGGATGCAAGAATTCTGACGTTCAGAACGTAAGGGCTAAAAAATTTCAAATCACCTCTAATATATAATCTCCACTCAATCTTCCTTCCAAATGCATTTCTTTCAATATTGGCGTCAATATATATTGGAAAAGTATTTGGTGAGTCAGCCCACAAACCTCTTCTTCTGTGATCTCGTTCCAAAATCTATCTCAAAGATGTATTTTTTGTTATAAAATTTTAGGCTTCTCTACAACAATCATGTAAATTTGGGAAAAAAAAATTGCAAAAAATATAAAAGTAGCTTTTTTAATTCCTCTCTCTGTTGTCCACATTAATTTCAGTGGATATAATATTTTTTGACTTCCCGTAAGGTAATAGGTGAGTCGGCCAACTCACCCCATTTGTATTTTAATCTTACCGCAATCCGAGTATGTTTATTTTCTCTAAATAGTTGTTCGAGTAGAATCACGTTTTCGAGGACAACCCCTTAAAGCAATTGATATTGTTGCATCCACTCTTTGAAAAGCTTAGACTATCTCAATAAAAATTGATATTAAGAATAGTGATGAAACATATTTTAATGAGAATATATACTCATCAATATAAACAACATATAACGTTAATATATATATATATATAGAGAGAGAGAGAAATGCTAATGTAGGCCCACTAGGCTAATTGTTTTATATAAATCCAAATTATTTGAAATTTTGAACGAGTATTTTTTAAAATTATTATAATCAAATAAAAATATCAAAAAATATTTCATGAAAAATAAATTGATCAAAATTGTCTCGAAATATTGCAAAGGTATTTTGGTCAATTTATATTTTACAAAACAGTTTTTTAATATTTTTATTAGGTGCGCATCGATGAGAAGAATATACACCTAAAATTTCACATGATTTGGATTTGTAAAAAAAATTAAAATTAAAATACGAGATGATGTCGTATTCGTCATATCGGTCGAGATTCAATCTGGGCCGTTGAACCTATATATAGTTGTAAACTAGTCGACCTACGCTAGCATTTCCCATATATATATATATATATATATATAGGAAAATATTCCTGTTACCCCTTGGGCTAACAGGAAGATATGAGGCCAACTGCCCAGATTGAATTTGGGCAGATTTGACGATCACGAATCTCAATATATTTGAATTTTAATTTTTTTTTACAAGTTCAAATCATTTGAAATTTTAGGTGCCTGTTCATAAAAAATAGGCGAATCTTCGAAAACTATAAAAAAAAATATTTTATATGAAATAAAATGACCAAAATACTCCTATAAAGTTTCAAGGTATTTTGGTCAATTTATTTATGGATTATGTTTTTTATATTTTTATTAGGTGCGACTCGATGAGAAGTACACATGCCTAAAATTTTAAGTGATTTGGATTTGTAGAAAAAATTTTAAAATTCAAGTACGAAATGAGGTTGTGATTGTAAGATCGGCCGTTGCGCTCATATGTTCTTGTTAGCCTTTGGGCTAATGGTAGTATCTTCTATATATATATATATATATATATATATATATATATTAAGAGATGTATTTTTTTTAGAAAATTTCAGTTCATTAATTATTTATAAAATTCATTTTATTGCTTAACGTAATCCATACTAAAAACATGTAGAAGCCAAATGTAAGACCAACTATGCGTAGCAAATCTACAAGCTCATTGAATTGATGTCCAATATTAACACAAACTATATTCATTTGTTAAAAAATGCATGAACTGCTCTATGCACGAAAAATAACAACAGTGCATAGACATTTATAAACTATTCTTTATGTTGGATATTTGAATTCTTTATTTATTTTATTTACCATTTCTTACATTTGATTTTAAGATTAATATCTGGAATGTAAATATTGAGACCATTATTTTTTATACAATGATATCGTAATTATAATTGACTGTTAAAATTGAAATAGAATGATTGTGACCTCTTTGTACCAAAAAAGTAAATAATCTCGTAATATATAATCTCTTAGTTACTACAACCCTAAAATATATTTTTAATCTTATCATCTTTCTAGGTACAACGCACTTAAATTTCTGCCTAAACCATTTGAAAATTTTAATCATATTGCAACCCTCGCACTCCAACGAAAAATGAATTTTTCTGCAAACATTAAGCAAGCAAAACCTCGATAAATCTATAAGCACTTAACTTCATATATTAGATATTTAACCTGGATCGCCAAATTTAAATTTATTGGAATCTAATTCAATTTCATCATCAAATTTAAATTTTTATTAATTTAATTTGAATTAACTTAACAATGATTTAAATTTTTATAAATTAAATTTGAATTAACTCAACGATCGAGAAACCAAGTAAAGCATATCCAAATAAACCAATCATTACAATCAACTACCAATAGTATATTGATTATGATTTACAAATTTGCGGTCATCTCCAATATCTCAACCCCATAAATAAAAAAATCATATACTCTCAACCACATGAATGAAAAAATCATATACACATTATTATGAGCAACAATCATTAACTATTTATACAATATGATTTATTGGTTAATATTGCAATTCATATTAAAAACATGTAAATACAAAATGTATGACCTGTTAGCATATGGATATCTCGTTAGTATTGATGTACGTCCTTATAAATACATATCACTATGGATATGTATTTGTATGGGTATATATCTCTTAATTAGGTGTCTCTTTATTATAATAGGATTATTTAGTAATTATCTATAACCGTTGTTATTTATCTTTAATTGTTACTGGCCGTATATTTATATGGGGTTTTGTATATTCTTGATTAATAAATAAAGACAGTTCGTTTTGTATATTCTTGATTAATTAATAAAGACAGTTCTCTAATATATTCTAAGTTTCTAATATGGCATCAGAGCTGTAGTCTCTTCAACAGACCTCAGATCTGGGCTCGCCGACCTCAGATCTGAAGCCTCAGATCTGAGGTCGAGAAATTTCATTACCCTCTACAACTCTCTACCTCTGACGATGGCTCTGATTCTCTCTCTCTTCCGACCTCAGATATCTGATTCTCTCTCTCTTCCGACCTCAGATATCTGATTCTCTCTCTCTTCCGACCTCAGATATGAAGACGCAGAAGAAATCTGTCTTTTGGCTTCTTCTCCTTAAATGAAACCCTAACCTTTGTTTCTTGAATCTTATCAATCGGTATCTTTAGCTTCTTTCCTCTTCAATCAAGAAATAGTCAATCCTATGGTTTTCCCACGTGGCCAACAATCCTACAAGCAAATCAACGGAGTATGGGTGGGTGCTACTGCTATCCTAAAAGTGATGAAGTCACTAGTGGGGTACCAAGATGTTATTATTATCCATCTTCATAAGGCCATGATACATTGAATCTCCCCAAAGTACTGCTTCTGCATTTCATTTAGGGCTTTTGGTTGATACGATTTTGGATTCCACAATACCCGACACTTTCCAAGCACCTCCATCACCGTTGTCATATGATGAGCGTACAGAAACACACTTTGCTATTTTATCTCTCTATGTAAAAACTTTAGCTCTCCTCTTTATCCATAGTTGAATCAATTAACACTGTCAAAACTTCATCTCTTTTCTTCATCCATGGTTGAATCAATCAACACTCAGTTTAGTGAGAGAAACTCATAGACTAAAGAAGCACTGCCAAAGGCCTCCGAGTCATGTTTCAACTCTCTACCGAGTCTGTTTCGACTCTCTACCGAGTCTGTTGCGACTCTCTACCAAGTCTGTTTCGACTATCTACTAAGTCGTATTTCGACTCTTTGCAAAACAACCTTTGTCTCTGTTCTGGCTTGCGTTCTGGACTGCAAGTTGTTGAATCTGTCTCGGATTGCGAGTTGCTGAATCTGTCACGGATCTACCTCAAGTTCTGTTGGCTCCTCCAAATGCCATTCTATGCTTGTTGTTCAAGTGATCTATGCACGTGAAGACTTAAAGATCTAACTCATTCATTTTTGCAACATATTGTTCAAACTCCAATTGCTTGTGTCAAAGCATCTTGAGTTTGAGGGGAAGTGTTAGCGTATGGATATATTGTTAGTATTGATATACATCATTATGAATACATATCAGTATGGATATATATATGTATGGGTATATATCTCTTAATTTGGTGTCTCTTGACTATAATAAGATTAGTTAGTAATTATCCATAACCATTGGTATTTATCTTTAGTTATTACTAGTAGTATATTTATACAGGGTTTTGTATATTCTTGATTAATTAATAAAGAGAGTTCTCTACAACATAATAGAACCAACCATGCCCAACAACTCTTTTATCTTTCCAGATTTACCTCCCAAATTCATGAAAAAGAAGTGTAACTTCTTTGTATATATTTATGTATTTCCCTTCTATTGATACACAAAAAATACATTTGAAAATCACATCTTATCATGGTATCAGAGCACTGATGATCCACAGCCTATTCCATCCTATTAGCATAGTTTCTCTGTAACAACCTTAATTTTTAGAACCAAAAAAAAAAAAAAACTCTTTATAGTATGATGGTCCATATAGGCATTATGGTCCTTAGGGACCATCACTACTCTCATGCCCTTTTACCCTTCACCTTTTTCACAGCCTATTCCATCCTATTAGCATAGTTTCTCTGTAACAACCTTAATTTTTAGAACAAAAAAAAACAAAAAAAACTCTTTATAGTATGATGGTCCATATAGGCATTATGGTCCTTAGGGACCATCACTACTCTTATGCCCTTTTACCCTTCACCTTTTTCTTTCAATTGCCACGTCCTTTGGTGGACGTCGGTTTTAAACATTACACATTTGATGTTAGTACTACACCTCATGTATGAGGTGGAGTTTAATAAAGTAATATAATAATAAATTTTAAGGAGTTAAATAGAAAGAGGGTAAGGACTCTCCCCCTACAGAGCTTCCTTTCTTGCTCTCCCTCTTACAAACGTAGTGAACTCCTTCTCTCTCTAGTTGAATTTTATCGAAAGTTCCCTCTCAAATATTATAGGTAAGTGACTTCATTGTCTCGAAGAATAATCCGTTTTTTTTTATAAAGTGAAATGATTATTCTGTCTATTGTCATGAATTTTAGACACGGTAAATTTTATGCTTAAGAGACTTCATTTCCTTGAAAAATAATCTTTTTAGTAAAATTATGATATTTTATCTATTATTAGGAATTTTAAATGCTGTAAATTCTTAGAAATAAATTTATTTTTCCTGTCTATTGTTCAGAATTTTTTATACTATAAATTATTAGAAATAAATGTGATATTTCCACTTTTAGTAAAATTGTGAGATTTCCTCCTACTATTTTGAATATTTAGACATTGTAAAATTCATATGCAAATAATAGCCGCATTGTTTGAAAACCTGATATTTCTACACTTGATTGTAGTATTGCCTATGAAAGAATTATTTACAAATTGGCAACTCCATAAATTGTGATAATTGCGTATTTAATTTTGGATTCTCATAAAAGTTCATCTATTAATACTAGACGGTTGTCATGTTAGATTTCAAGAATGTCCTTCAGAACTGTTACCTTTCAAAAATTATTGCACAAAATGTTTAAATGGCTACTTAGAGATATTTCAATGGAAGTGATTGTTATTAAATTGCTTCAAGTGAATTCATGCTAAAGTTTTCAATGATACTTTACATATATGATATTGTTGCTTTCTGATAATTAAAGAGTTTTAGAGATAATTTGAGTATAAATAGACCTACAGGGATCATTATGACTTATTCGGTTATGTCGTTAGGGACTATTTGGACTCATCCAAGACGCCGGTGAGGTATGATCGGACCTACAAGGATTGTTAGGACCTATCTGGTTACGTCGGTAGGGACTATTTGGACTTATCCGGGACGCCGGTGAGGTATGTTTGGACCTGCAGGGATTGTTTAGACCTATCCGATAGGGGCTATTTAGACTCATCCGATACGCCGGTGAGGTTTGTTTGGACCCATCAGGGCGCTAGTGGGGTATATAGGTGACGTACTTGGGACGCTAGTAGGGTATTTTGTAAAATCCTTTGAATTATGCATCTCTGTTAAAATGTTTATATACATTTTCATCATTTGGATTATATTTATTGTGAAAGTGCAATTGTTATCTATAGCTGCTTTCGCTTAAAATTCTTCCTCGGGTTGTTTTTTTTTTACATACGTTCTTCAGAAAATGTTTATATCTTCCAATCATGATTATTTTTAGGACCATGATAATCACTTACTGAGTAGCCAAACTCACCAAACTATTACTGAGTAGCCAAACTCACCAAACTATGGTAAATATTTTTCACGGTAATTGCAGTCTCATAGTTAAATGCACATCAGGACCAGCTTGTGAAGAAGATGCAGTCGTGTCATAACTAAATTCTCCTTTGTAACTTTTGTTTAACTTGATCACTGTAAATGTTTTTTCTATCAACAGATGTATACCTAGCCTTCATGTTAATACCGGTTGTGAGCAAACTTTGTACAAATTTTAATTAATAGAAAATTTGTTTTGTTACAAGATATATTAATAGGAATTCGAATTTTTTTTTAGTATAAGAATAGTTTGTTGCACCTCGGGTATGTTAGAAATCTTGGGGTGTGACATTCTCGCTCTAGAAAATGTATCTTCAAAGCCAATCTTGTCAAAGCAAATTGTTCCATCCTATCACTCCCTTTCGAGTAATTAGGTACAACCAAGAGTTCCGAGCAAATAGAAACTCGCAAGCAAAATCTTCTCATTCGCAAGCAATTTATAGCATCATTTGCAAGTAATAGAAACAGGTTTTGATGCCAATTGTTTATTCTCTAAGCAAGTTGCTTTTCCTTTTCAAATTAATTCTATTATTGAGTATCTTCTCATTAGAAGCCCCTCTGTTCATCTTATCGACGGAATAAGTTGAAGCGAGAGTGCATATTTCTTGGGTGCAACGAAGAGTTTTGTGCATCTTATAGATTAAGTCACTACGTGAACGGTCGAGACTCTTGATCTAGTTGCATCTAGCAAGCCTAACAAGCACATCTTCTTCGCTATCTTTCTCTACTCTCCTTCCTCTTCAAGCGCAATGACAGGACCCACTCTCCCATTGGGTTCTTCTCATGAATCCCCACCACCTCCATCTTCTGAAATAGAGCTTTCTAATGGTCTTTTTGGAATCTCTGCAGATGCTTATGCATCTTCCCCATATTACATTCACTATTCGAATAGTCATGGGATTGTTCTTGTCTCCAAAGTTCTTATGGGCGACAACCTATTATAACTGGTCGTGTGATATGTGTATGGTTTTGAATGCCAAAACAAATTAGGTTTCATAAATGATTCTCTCCCTCGACCTAATGTAGATTCTTCTATGTGTAACCAATGGGATAGGGCCAATGATATGGTCATATCTTGGTTACTTAATGCTGTCTCTAGAGACATTTTTGACAGCATCAACAACGGTGTTTCAACACATGATGTTTAGGTTGATTGCGAGAAAGATTCTCTCAAAGCCAAGCATTGAGAATTTTTTAATTGACTCATTGCATTGCCAATCTGCAGCAAGACAATTCTTCAATTCTTACATACTTTAGTATGCTCAAATCCAACTGGGATGAACTTTCTTCTATCTCTTCTACTCCACCATGTTCCTGTGGCGCCTCCAAATCTCCAACTTATTTTGAGCACCAACAATGGTTGATGCAATTTCTTATGGGTCTCAACGACTCATACAGCTCGATTCGTAGCCAGATCTTTCTCATGGATCCTTTGTTGTCAGTAAACAAAGCTTATAATCTACTGCTGCAGGAGGAAAGGCACCGCACTCTGCATGTTCAACTAAAAACATTGGTTGAGACCTCTGCCATGGCTACTACTCACAAGAGCAGTCTTAGCCCTCAACCTTCTTCAACACAACAACAACAGTAAGGAGGAGGTTGCACTCATTGTTGGCGTGATAATCACCTATTCCAAAACTGCTGGTTACTCCATGGTTTTCCAAAACATAGAGGTAACAACCGACAACAATAACGAGTGGACGTCAACAACAACAGTAATATCCTCCTTTTCAGCCACAATGTCAGACTTTCGCGCTAGCTACAACTGCTCAAGCACATTCCAATGCGGGGCCCACTAGTCAACACGCCCATCTTTTACCTTGATGCCTCCTCCACTCAATCAATGCCTTTCACGCCTAAACAATACCACATACTTTTATCTCTAATTATCCTTAGTAGCTCCAATTTTGCAGCCAATCTTTCTGGTAAGCACCATTTTTCCTTTAATGTCTCTTCCCCTTTATTGGATTATCGATATTGGTGCTACTGACCACATGATTGGTGATCCTTCATTACAATCACAGTCTACCCCTCTTGCTTCATCTAAACTTGTTATTTTACTAAATAGACAGCACAATAACATTTCTCATGTTGGCTCATTACATCTGGCCCCTTCTTTGGCCTTACATGATGTTCTTTGTATTCCTTCATTCAAGAAAAATGTCTTATATGTGAGTCAACTCACAAAGAATCTCAACTATTCTATAACTTCTTTCCCTAACTCATGTGTCTTGCAGGACCTGTATATGAAGACGACGATTGGATTGGTTAAAGAACAAGGTGGATTATGCATCCTCCAATGACCACTCTTGCCTGCCGCCTTCACCACTCTTCCCCAACCATCGATTTGTGGTATTGGCGTTTAGGGCATATTTCCTCTTCTCGCCTTCATTATCTTGCATCTAGTTTTCCTTATATTTCAATTTCTAAGAATAAATTGAGTGATATATGTCCCCTTGTAAAGCAAACTAGACTACATTTTTCTTTAAGTAGCATTACTTCTAATGCTCCATTTTGTTTGATTCATGTAGACATTTGGGGAGGATATTATTTTCCTTCTTTTTGTGGTGAATGTTTTCTTACTATAGTCAATGATTACTCACGCGCTACTTGGACATATCTCATGCAACACAAATCTCAAGTTAATTTTTATTCAAAAATGTTTATTACTCTTATTAAAAATCAATTTCACTCCCAAATTCAAATTGTTCGTTCTGATAATGGGAGTGAATTTTTCTCCAAAAATATAAATCATTTCAACAAAATCAAGGAATTATACATCAACACAGTTGTATTGCTACACAACAATAAAATGGTGTAGTGGAACGTAAACATAATCACTTACTTGAAGTTGCATAAGCTTTACGGTTTCAGACAAATCTTTCCCTTGAATTTTGGGGAGACTATGTCCTCACAATTGCTTATATAATCAACATCATTCCTTCCCCTCTATTGCATAATCGGTCCCCTTATGAAATTTTATTCCATGCCAAACCCAACTATAATCTTCGTGTTTTCGGTTGCTTGTGCTTTGCATATAATATTCATCACCATGACAAATTTGATTACCGTGAGAAACTAAGTATTTTTATTAGTTATCCCTTTGTTCAAAAGGGCTATCAAATCTTTCAAAAGGGCCCCCAAGCCATAGGATTTTCCACGGGTGATGGCCCCTAAGCCATGATATATGTTGCACAGGACTTGCTGAGCAAGGGCATACTCACGCCCTCTGGCCATGTCACAGGCCACGTATAATACCCTTGGACGAATGTCGTCCCCCCAGCTAGGGAACACAAATTTGCACAAGAATAAGGCCAGGGGCGGCCAAGAAGACACGGTCATCGCCAGTCTCGAGTTGATATATGGGAGGTGTCTCTTTTGCAACTGCCTTCAATTTTCCCTTCGAAGTACTCTGATCGCTCTAAGGATAATCCCCATAAAAGAATTTCACCCATTCTATAAATGTGACCTTGCAATTGGTGGAGCGACTGATAATAGACTGGTAGGCCTCAAAGATCTTTGGAAGACTAGCCGGCAGCTCTTCATCTCCCAAGTTAACACTATCGGAGATGACTGAGTTTGAGGGCACAAACTCGTCATACACAGCCCTGAGTATCAGGAGACCTTCAATAAAGTGAAGATCCAGTAAAGAGATTCCCACTTCACCATGACCAAGAAACCAAGTATTGCTCACATGGCTCCATGTCTTCAGCAATACCTTTGTTGTATTAGAGCAACAGTCGTAGTAGCTGCCCAAACACCAGACTACTGCTAATAGTGAAGCATGCTCAAGAATGCTTCCATACGAAGCCAATACCTTGACAGTCCAGGAAGCATATCCCTTCAAATATTGGTGCTCTCCGTGAATCTAGAGGCCTTTTACTGACCACCTAAGTAATCCCTTCGCCCTAAGGTGGGCAAATTCTCCCCGGAAGCTATGTTCTGATGCATACAATGAAGAAGTGCCATCCCTTCTTCAATACAAACATTGCCATCATTGCATCTCGCACTTCAAAGCATACGGGGTCAGAAATGAATGTAACACTAAGGGGCCATTCTAGTTTGCACGCTAGCTGTGTTAGCCAAATGGGTTCGCCCCTTGATAAAACTTCACCCGTAAAATCATAGGAGCAGATTTCCCCTTCCCTTGGGAGCCTCTTCACATCGGGGATTTGGTAAGAAGAACTAGCCATTACAAAGGACTTAGTGGTTCACTCCTAAAAAGTTGCTAAGGCACTAGAACAACACCGGTTGAGTCTGTCCAACACTCAGCGCCGGTTGAGCCTCTCGAACGCTTAGCGTCGGGTGAGCTCCTCAATGCCCAATGCCGGTTGGGTGTTAACAATTAGCGCCGAGTGAGTTTGTCAAATACTTAGCGCCGGGTGAGGTCCTCAATACCCAGTGTCGATTACGTGTTAACAATTAGCGCCAGGTGAGTTTGTTGAACACTCAGCGCTGGTCGAGCTTCTCAATGCTCAGCGTCGGTTGAGCGCCAACAACTAGCGCTGGTTGAGTCTTTCAGCACTTAGTGTCGGTTCAGATTGTCAACACCTCAATGCCGGTTGAGTTTTTCAAAGGCCAGCGTCGGCTAAGAGAAAATCCCTTACACGTGCCATGAATCCTAGTCGTGATACCTCAAATTCAGTTGCACCGGCTGACAACCGTTGCCACATCCTTCGGCACTGTCTCACACATGAGCGCTAGTGGCAAAATTGGTCATGGTCTGTTGCTTGCTTGCTCTAAGCATTATAAAGGGATGATATGTTGAACAACTCAATGTTCATGACGCCTTTTTACACAGGGATCTCATCGAGGTAGTCTATATGAAGATTCCTCCCGATTTTTCGGGACTAGGGAGCACTAAGTTTGTCGTTTAAATAAATATTTATATTGCCTTAAGCAAGCATCAAAAAATTGGTTTGCTAAGTTCTCATCTGCTTTACATATAATTGGCTTTCGACAATCTAAGGTAGATTACTCGCTCTTCACCAAGATTTTAGGGTCCCACTCTGTGTTTATTCTTGTATATGTCAATGATATTTTAATCATCGGTAATGATGTTGATTCCATTGAGACTATTAAGTGGTATTTACATAGTAAGTTCCATATCAAAGAACTTGCTCCCCTAAAATATTTCTTGGGGATTGAAGTGGCTTATTCATTTAAGGGTATTTATCTCACACAGAGAAAAAACACTTTAGATATACTTGAAAAAGTGGGACTTCGTGGAGCACGCACTAGTGACTTGCCAATGAAACAACATTTAAAACTTAACAATTCAAATGGTGATTTGCGTGACGATCCTTCTCCATATCGTCAGCTTCTGGGGAAGTTCATTTATCTGATGATAACAAGGCCAGATATTGTGTGTTCAGATCACATTCTTAGTCAATTCATGCAACACCCTGGCAAACCTCACATGGTTGAGGCCCTCAAATTACTTAGATATCTGAAAGACAGTCCTGACCAAGGTATTCTACTATCTGCTTTCAACTCACTTCATGCCACAGCCTAATGTAATTATGATTGGGCCAGTTGTCCGATGACTCGTAAGTCTACTATGGGATACTGCACTTTCCTCAACGCCTCTCCAATTTTTTGGAAAACAAAGCACAGTTTCACATTCATCTACGGAGGCCAAGTATAGGGCCATGGCATTAGTTTCTTGTGAGCTTCAATGGCTCAAAATTTCCTTCAAGACCTTGGCATTTCTCATAATGAGCCTATGACTCTTTATTGCGACAACCAAGTGTCCATTCATATTTCAGCTAATCCAGTCTATCATGAACACATAAAGCACATGGAACTGGACTGCTATCTTGTACGAGAAAAGCATCAACAAGGCCTTATTCAACTATGTTCTATTGGTTCTTCGTACCAGGTGGTTGAAATCTTTACCAAGGAGTTAGATCGAGAGAATTTCATATTCCTACTTGTCAAGTTGGGCATCAAGGACCTCCACGCTCAAACCTGAGGAGGAGTATTAGACTTATTCAAAAGTCAATTTTATCTCTTCAGATTTACCTCCCAAATTCATAAAGAAAATCGTGTATTTTATCTCTCCGGATTTACCTCCCAAATTCCTGGAGAAAATCATGTAACTTATCTGTGTATATTTATGTATTTCCCTTCTATTGATATACAGAAAATACATTCGAAAATCACATCATATATAAACATATCTTAAAAATATATTTATTTGAAGACAGAACTTATATAGATACAAAAATGAGAGCACGTACATGCTCCCTTTTCCACAAACCAGAGAATTATTTCTTTGGCATATATGTTTTGCCAAAACATTTCCTACTCTCTCAGAAGTATACTATTCATATATTCCCTTGGGTAAAACATACACTAGGAATATCTTTTTTATCCCAAATTTTGGGGATATGGTCTCGACAACCCGATAACCAACCTCAAAGAACAAAATTTAATTCTTGCCTAAAAAACGCCACCTCCCAAGATTACACTCGAACCATCCAATTATTGGCAGAAATGATTATAAATAGATAGATCCCAATATTTCCAATCAAGAAAAATCTCCAAAATAGTTAATGATCCAGATATTAAAGAACTCAAAATCCAAAAAACAATTCTTAGAAGATAATTATCTAGTTATAATTAGATAGATCTGATATTTCCAATAAAGGAAAATCTCCCAAGTAAATGTTTTACCAGGGAGTAAATTTACAGTATGCTTCCGAGGGAGCATAATACACATACTCATATGATTCCAATGCTGAATTTTTGAGTTCTTTACTTTATTATTATACATTCATCCAATCTTTGATTTCACACTCTGGTTAACTTCCATGGAATTTCGTTGGTCTCCTTTGCAGAGTGAGTTTGTCTCACTGATGCTCCCTCTAGTGTTTGATTATCAGAGTTCTAAGGCTTCATGCAAATCCATAAAAATGCTTAGGGTTTGTGTGGAAATGGGAAACACCATGCATTAGTCACAGCTACAAAGATGATAATATATTATGCTAAAGGAAAAGTTTATATAGAGCCTAGGCTTTAAAAAATCAAATTAGGGTGCACCTCAAAAATGTGACTAGAAGAGATTGTTTTGTTGCCCAAATATTCTCAAATTGATCATCAAGATACATGTATATGAAAAATATTCTCAAATTGATCATCTCGACATCAAGATGCATGGACATGACAAAAAAATGGATTTCAAGTTTTGGAAATAGTGCACCTTGTAATGCATTTTTGGACTATCAATTTTCAAGATTTTCAGGTTTTCATAGATATGATTGATCTACACTGTGTTTGAAGCTTTAAATTTTATAATTAGAGATGAAAGCATATTTAAGGCTATCATAAATATTTCTAGTATTGAAACTACATTTCTCTGCAGTATTTGGAGGTGTGCTCTACTTTGATTGTTTAGAGCCTCGACTCTATGCAAACCGTACCCTATACTAAAAGGCATTTGTAAACCCTATTATGCATTATTTATCTACAACCCCTGTCTTAGAAGATTTGCGCTCTTTAAGATAAACCTAGACTAATAAAATATCATGTCATAGGCGCCCCTTGACACAAAAAACCTCCAGTTGATCATCTCGAAAAATAAAAGAATTTCAAGTGCTAAAAATAGCATATCTTGCAATGTATTATCTGGACAGCCAATTTCTAAAATTTTCAAGTGTTTATAAATCAACTCATTCTAAATAAGTAATTTAGATTTTATAATTATATATGAAAATAGATTTATAAACCATCATCGCACTTGAACTGCGTCTTTAAATATCAATTTTGGGTGCCCCACTTTGATTGTTTAAGGTGCCATCCTTTTACAAAACCTCACCTTTCTCTAAATCCTATATAAATCCTTTCCACAAAACTGATTCCAATGTAAAAAAATTGATTTCTTAATTTCCATAATTAAATTTAAATTTAGCACATGAAAAGAACTTTTCCTTGACATAGTCATGTAATGTTTTTAGCACTTCTTATTTGCATATTCCTGTGCAGTCCATCAATTTATCTTTTTCTCAACACTGACTGACTTGAAGAGAGGGTAAAGAGGCAATACAAAAATTTAAGGATATGATAATAATTGAATGAGTTTTAACGTATGTTGAAGTCAAATGCACTATGATGAAAATCTTGCTTTGCTTCCATTTCCAAATCAAAATGCCCTTATTCTACCTTCTTTTTATTTCACGTTGTTTTTCCTATGTTTGCTTTGTATTGACTGAAATTTTTCACATGTATTATATATAATATCATATAATACATTAGCAAGAAGTATGTGCCATATAATATTAAATAATACATTAGAAAGAAGTATGTGTCATGCATATCTCTACTTTTCTACTTACAATATATAGCTTTTTTTAAAAAGATGGATTGTTTGATTATAAGACTATTTATTTTTAATACAAAGAAGTCACAATCAATTATTAGATGTGAAATCTACATAAGGGTATGTCATACAATTCGAGAAATTTTATTTAATTTTTTGTACCCAATTGAGCACATCCCCGTAGCCACTTGATTTCAAACATAATGGTCAATAATGACTGTGATTTCGTTGTTTAAAAGTAACAATTTTGTACTTATTTTTAAAACAAATTTTTTAAAAGTTTCAAATGAAGATAATAATCTCCAAGACAGATTCTCTCTTTATGTGAATGTGCATCTTACTCCAAAGTTTGGACAAAAGAGAATGTACTAAAAGGAAAGTTTCTTTTCTAGTTCGATTTATTTATATATATATATATAGACTAATTTCAAGGGGAGGTTCGAGGCGAAACCTGAGTTGGATCTGCGGCAAAGCAGAGCCTCCAAAGGTGCCTTGTGCCGTCATTTGCGATTCTCGACTGATTTCGGCTCTAGTGAATTTTGGAAAAAATGGATCGGTTAAATTATTCCAAATATGTATACTTCCGAAAACATGCAAGTGCTACATGTGGGATTTGAAGATTCTATTTGCAACGGGGTTTCTAAAATTGGATCTGCCAGAAGCCTCGTTTCGAATTTCGGTTAGTGAACGGGGCTGATTCGCTAGTCTAAGAATCGATCTAAAAAATATATCTTAATTTAAAAAATTGAAAACAAAAAAAAATATAATGAGTGAGAACTAAGACTATCCCTGACCGATTTCATCAAAATTTTGACGGAAGTGGGCAAGTTAATTAAAATCAGGCTTATTCTTAGCTCCCTCATTGATTCCCAATCCGAATTGACTTTACCTAATCCCGATAGTTAACTTTAAAATACTAGTTTAGTTCCTAATAAAGATAACAATTCTAAAATATGATTAGACAATGACAGACAAGGAACCAATTGCTCATGAGACATCTAGGTCCATGTTTGGACCCAGTGGGTCGGGTTTGGGTCCAGCCCATTGGGTCCAAACGACTTAGACTCGAGCTGGGTCAAATCTGTGTCCACCTGAGGGAATATGGGATGCGCAATACGTGCATTCACTTGTATATGGGCATGTGTGCATCACAGAGAGAAATACCTCCATTGAGCCAGAGGAGGACAGGCTTGGAGAGAGGGTTGACGGCCTCGGCGAGATAGTAGAAGAGCGCCCTCCCCGCTTTCTCGTCGACAGTCACATAGCCGGCATACTGCTTGAATTCGACACCCTCAGGCTGACCAGGCAAACCACCAACAATCTCATCTCTCTCTCTCAACCCATGTTGCGGCAACACACGTGTGACCTCATCAAAAGAGCCCCAGTTCTCAACCCCCACATTTCCTACAAACTGGGCATTCATGTGCTGCATAAGGGCTTGGCCTTGTTTAGCTTCACACGTGCCAAAATGGAACTTGGCAATGGTCATTGACAGTAGCAAGAGAACCATCCTCTTCCTTAACCCTTCCATGGCGAACAGACCCAAGAAGAGGCATAACTTTGATATATATTTATACTGAAAAATAGAATTTTCGGGTATTTTAGAAAACGAGTAATTACTCCATCTTTAAATAATTTAATACCTATATTTAGGAACTATTTGTCTTACTATTTTATTTCTTTCCTTGATAGAGTACGTTCAATAAATATTGAAGATATTCTTCTTAGTTATTTCTCAAGAATAAAATAGAGTTTCCATTTTAACCTGACTCTCTTGATTGCCCAAAAATTCAGTCCACCAATGTTGTTAGTGAAAATCGTCCCCGTCTTTGAACCCTAATCTCATCATAGTTTTATGTTTCCAACTCATTGACGGAAATTTTCCAAATGTCCACGATGGAGTTAGAGGGACGTGAGCTAAAGAACTTAGGGGGGCAATGGGCGGGTCTGTGCTGACAGCCTAGAGTCTGGTAGGCTTGAGGTTGGGCCTAGACTTGCTTAGGTGTTAATGACCTGGTATGACCCGCTATAGAATAGCTTTCTTCTACGTTGTAAAAAATATAGAACAATTTTTTATTAGAAACTTTGATAATAAATAATTAAAGTTATATATGCTATATTATATTATTTTTATATAAACCAAAAGTTTAAATAATTTGTTAATCGAGTTTCATCCTAAGAAGATTATATATATATATATGGAAAAGTCTTCCCAAGGCTTTTAGGCGAAAATAAATATTGATTTCGTTTACCCTCATCATTATCTATATTTAATCGCGCGGTCACGATTATCTAGTAATGGTTTATTTTTCATTTTTTTCTATAAATTGGAATGACCTGAAATTTGGAGGGTGTGTACATCTTACTGAGGCGCATCTAATAAAAATATAAAACAAATTATCTGTGAAAAACAAATTGACCAAAATACCTCTGAAACTTTCAAGGGTATTTTGGCCAATATTTTCGTATAAAATATTTGTTTTATATTTTTCAAAGATTTTTCTATATTTGATGAATACACTCTCCAAATTTTAAATCATTCTGATTTGTAGAAAAAAAATAAAAAATGAAATACTATTGGATAACGGTGACCGCGCAATGAACTTTGGACGGTGATAAGGGTAGGCGAAATCACTGATCATTTTAACCTATAGGCGTTACGTAGTGTTTTTCTATATATATATATATATATATATATATATATATATATATATATATATATATATACAATGAGACCATTTAGGGATATCACAATTACTTACAATCATCCGATGTGAAATTTGATGGTTTGGATATGTCACAAAGTTTGAGAAAATTTCTTTTGAACTTTGAGTTTGGTCAATGAAATAAATGCAGCCACCCAATTTCACATCCTAAGGTCAAGATTAATTGTAACCACCTTGTACCAAAGGTAAATGGTATCTTTATATAATGATGAAATCCTTATTTTTTTTCTCACAAGGATTCTTGGATGAGTTGGAAACATAAATTTCAATATGAATCCTTGACGAGTTAGAAACATCAAGAGACCATTTTTTTTTCCTCTGTTTTTATGTTTAAAGAGACCATTTACCTTTGGTGACCATTTCCAACTCCTTATTTATATACTGATAGGTTTTATTTATTTTTCTCAGCCACACAATTTCAATAAGAATCTTTGTGATGATTCAAGTTTATAGATCTGGCTGTTTGTATATGTGTGTTGATAAAGAATAGGAGTTTACGAATACGAATAAGATTCAAAGTCAGTTAGAAATGATTCTTGGTTAGGATCTAATTCTATAGAATCCAATTCTATTCTATATGGGCCCAATTGGGTACCTTAAGAAGGTTGTCCTAAGAATAAGCTTCTTCTGGAATTGGGTTATCCTGGAATTTGTCTGTCCTTGGGATAGGGGCATCTGATAGCACCTGATAAAAAACATGGAATACGAATCTCCACTATTTCGATTGCCTAGAAGATGTGAATCTATGGATATTCAATTGCAGTTTTTATATTATTACCCTACATTTAATTTTATATTGATCAACTTTTCCCATTGATTCCAAACTTCAATATTATTTCTTAACTAAGATGAAATCCTTATTTTTTTTCTTATTCCTTTCCATTATATCCTAATGTATAGATATCTTATATTCCAAAGATTCCATTAGGGTGCATTTGGTTCATGCATAAAAGATTCCCCAAGAAATATTTACATATGTAAATTGCGTTGCATATGTTTGGTTCATGCAAATGCATATCCAAATAAAATATCATGGTAAAAGCTTTTACCATGAAATGGTCTAATTCATTGTAAAATAAAACCACACCTATTAAGGTAGGGAAACATTCCTTGTGCATTTGTTTTTATATGCAAATCCACTACTCACCATTCACTATTCACTACTTACAATATAATATATTATGGACGTGGTTAGCATGCGGGGCAAGCCCACACATGTAGAAATACGGCACCTCTTAAAAATCTATTTTTGAGATGGATTTGTTTAATTAATTTTTAAGGGCATGTAATCCCTAACATGGAGATCATGAATATGAAAAATAAATAAATTTTAAAAACTAAAAATAATAATTTTATTAAGAAAACATTTTGACTGTTAGTTTCCATTATTTTTAGATGGACCACCTACTTGAATCCATCTTTAAGATAGATGTTTTACCCTTCTGGACCGCATATGTAGAAATGTGGTCTAGCCAGCATGAAACAATATTCCACATGTTATCATAATATTTTATTAACAGATACATTATATTGCAATAATAACCAATATGTAATATATAAATAATATTTTATATAAATGATATATTATTTTATATTATATTATAGCATATAAAATTAGAGGAAATATATAATATTATAGTATAATACATAAATATATTATACATATTATATAAGGAAAAAGTTTATATAAGGTTGCAACCTTCAAATGTAGAATTAAAGATGCACCTAAAAAATCCACCCAAAAAAGGTTGTTTTAATGTTGAAAAACTGTCTAATTGATCATCTTGATGTCGAGATGTAAAAATATGAGAAAAGAATATATTTTGAATCCCAGAATAGTGCACCTTGAAACACATTATCTAGACCTTCGATTTTCAAGATTTATATATGTTTATAGATCTACTTGATTTTAACCATTTTTAAAATTTAGAATTTTATAATTAGATATAAAAATAGATTTTCAGATAATCTTAATAATTTTTTACACCAAAATTACATGTTATGATAAAATTTGGAGGTGCGCCTTAATTGGATTGTCTAAGGTTGCAACCTTGTAGAAACCACACCCGGTATTTATGCATTATACTATAGTATTATATATTTCCTCTCTCCCTCTCTCCCCCCCTCTCTCTCTCTCTCTCTACATAGATATATATATATATATATATATATATATAGGAAATATATAATACTATAGTATAAAACATAAATATATTATACATATTATATAAATGGAAAATTTTTATATAAGGTTGCCACGTTAAAATGTAGAATTACTGATGTACCACAAAAATCGATCAAAAAATGTTGTTTTAATGTTGAAAAAACCTCTAATTGATCATCTTGATATCATATGTATGAATATGAAAAAATAAAATAATAAACAATAATATATATATATATATATATATATATATATATATATATATATATATATATATATTATGTCCAAGAAATAATGCATCTTGCAATACATTATCTAGACTGTCTATTTTCAAGATTTTCATATGTTTATAGATCTACTTGATTTTAACCAGTTTAGGAATTTGAAATTTTATAGTTAGATATGAAAATAGATTTTGAGATAATCCTAAGAATGTTTTTTTACCAAAACTACATGTCATGATAAAATTTGGAGGTGTGCCTTAATTGGATTGTTTAAAGTTGCAACCTTTTGGAAACCACACCCTATATAAATATATAATTAAATATGATGTATATAATATACTGTACTATAATATAAATATCTAACAGTAAAAGTTATATATAAAAAAAATTACAAATAACCCTCAAGACCAGACTTTCTAGCAATACACTCCCAAGTAAAGCAAATTACCCCCAACAAAAAAAATTTCTCACTCTTTTCCCCAAAATACACTTTTCTAGCAATACATCCCCAAGTAAAAAAGAGGTACTTGTTTTTGACATAAATACCCTTTTTTGTACATAACATTTTAATTTTGGGCAGACATTCATGTGGGCTTACAAGGGTTGCGGGACCGCTTTTTGAGATTGCCAGACCCCGTTAAACTAAAATAGTGTTGACCCGCTCTTTGACATTGTCGGACCGCACTTTGGACCCATTGCTGGACCACATGAGCGTGTTGCTGAACCGCATAGGCATGTTATCGGACTACTCTTTGGTAGTGTCGGACCACATGGGCCTATTGTCGGACCGTTCTTTGTCAGTGTTGGAGCACCACTTGTATTGTCAGACTGCCATTGTTATTTATTGGACCGACATTACATTGTTGGACCGTCCAAAGGATACGTTGGACCACCTTTTCGTGGAAAAGAGGAGAGAGGTGTGGGTAGAAATAACGGAGGGTAGTTTAGACTTTTTTTAATTTTTATTTTGGGTTGGGGTTATTTACTAAGAAAGTATATTTTGGGGTAAAAAGTAAGAAAAAATGTTTGGTTGGGGCTAACTTGTATAGAAAGTCTAATCTTAGCGTTATTTGTAATTTTTTCTATAATATAATTTGTATTATGTTATATTTTATGACATGTGTTATATATTTATATTTATTTTATTAATATAATTGTATTATATAATATATAATATTTATATACTATTGTATGTTATATAATTAATATGTATATATTATATATTATATATAATATAGTATTATATATATGGGAAATGCTAGTGTAGGCTCCCTAGCCTATAACTACATATAGGGTCAATGGCTCAGATTCAATCTAGGTCGATCCAATGATTATGATTGAATTTCGTACTTGAATTTTATTTATATTTATATAAATTCAAATCAGTTGAAATTTTAAGCGTGCGTTCTTTAAAAATATTAGAATCCAATAAAAAACAAAAAAATATTTCATGAAAAATAAATTGATCAAAATACCCTCAAAATATTATTAGGGTATTTTGATCAATTTATATTTTTCCAACGGCCTAGATTCAATCTAGGTTGATCCAATGATCATGATTGTATTTCGTACTTGAATTTTATTTATATTTATATAAATCCAAATCAATTGAAATTTTGAGCGTGTGTCCTTTAGAAGTATTAGAATATAATAAAAATCAAAAAATATTTCATGAAAAAAATTGACCAAAATACCCCCAAAATATTACAAGGGTATATTGATCAATTTATATTTTGTGAACTATTTTTTTAATATTTTTATTAGGTGTACGTTGCTGAGAATAATATACGTCTAAAATTTCATATGATTTGGATTTGTAACAAAAATATTAAAATTCAAATACAAATTGAGGTCACATCTGTCAAACCTATATATAGCTATATGCATTGTTTGCAAAACCGGTTGGTTATCGGAACCGCAATGTTCCGACTCCGTTTATGGCCGGTTAAGGGGTACTAGTAGCCTAGGGTATACTCCCAAAAAGCTTTTTGCCCAAAACTAGCAGGTTAGAGGTCGAACCGGCCAGTGTTCGTAAAATCGAATCGGAACGGTTAATCGGAAATGGGCTCGAAAGCGATTTAACCGGCCTAACCGGTAAACCAGCCGATTCAACCGCTCTAACCGGGCAAGTTCCGAGAGATAAAAAAAGTTCTAAAAAAATTTAAAAGATACTAAAAAAAAAACTAAAATATGAAAAGCATATAAAGAATTTGATTAAAACAAAATACACTCAAATAAAGTTGAAAATTAATGAAAAAAATGGATTTTAACGAATCGATTTGTGTCTAGAGGTATTTTTAAAATTTTCTGAAAAAGATTGGAAAATATAAAAGTGAGCAATGTAAAGAATATTAAAATAGTGTTAAAAAAATCGATTTGACCCTTCTTTTTTAAAAAGAAAATGGAAAAACATATTAAGTTGTATATAATATAGGCCCGTCTTTTTATTTACTATACAGTGAATGGCGTTTTGGTTTTTGGGTCAAAATAAAAGACTTCTTGAGGTTCCAAGTTCGATTCCGGTGGGGAGTTCAAGACGTGAATTTGATTCCGGTGGCCGTGCGAATTTTTTGAACGAACAAAATGAATTCTTAAAACAAAAGACGTATAGTAAAAGACTTCTTGAGGTTCCAAGTTCGATTCCGGTGAGGAGTTGATTATTTTCTTTCAAGAAATGAATTCGATTCCGGTGGCCGAGTAAAGTTTCTGAACGAACAAAATTAATTCTTAAAACAAAAAACGTATAGTAATATGATGCAACAACTTTAAAAAATCATCTTATTTTCATTTGTTTGATCCAAATTTTGAAATATACACTCTTTTCATTCTAATGAACAATTACAAAAAAAAAAGAAATTGAAAACAAAACCTAGAAAGTATTTTTTGGCCCAATTAACATAAGCCGTTCATTTTGGTGAGATCCTTAGATCTAGGCCTTAGAAGGATCTTTTTTCATTTTCAATTTTTTTGGATTGCTTTATTATGAACAATTTTTTTTTAAAAAAAAATGATTTTAAGTTTGTAAATGCTAAGATCTTGAAATTCACAAAATGAATGGTCTAGATTCGTTTTTGGAGGGGACTCATTTTAACCACATCTATAGTTCAAATTGAATTTTTTTTTTTTTTTTGGGGGATTATTTATCGAGATGAAAATAGTGTGTGTGCAAAATTTGAGGTCAAAGAAATACCACAAACATGGTTTTCTAGGAGTGTCGTTGCATTATACTATGATACAACCGTTGCATTGGATCATTGCTCATTCTTCAAACAAAAGACGTTGGCGGCGGCAAACAAAATGAATTCTTAAAAAAAAATTTGACATCATACCCATTACCGCTGTTATTTTGAAATCGAGACCGTTATTTATTCTTGAATCCAATTTTTTATTTTTTTTATCCGTCTTTTTCCCTTTCTTTTGTCCTTTTTTCATGATTTATTGTTGTAAATAACTATCTATAATCTATAAAACAAAAAATTTGGATTGAAACATTGAAAAAAAACGAGTCTCTAGGATCGAAATGGCAGATTTTGAGGTTTTAGAAAATTTCCGCCATTCTTTCAATAATTTCTTCAATAGCTAATGGCTAAAAATCAACTGACTAACTCGGGATCGGTCACTAGGCAATCCCGATCTGGCCCGATTCCAAAGAGAGAGAGAGAGTTTTACAAAGGTGATCTTAATTTCAAATCATCCCTCACATTTTCATAAATTGATTTTTCTAAAAGAAAATTCATTTTGCTTAGTAAAATTATGTTTTTTTAACAATATGGGAAGTGTTTTTTTCTATATTGCTTAATAAAATTATGTTTTTTGATGAATATGGAACTGTTTTTCTATTTTGGTTAACAAAATTATTTTTTTTGATAAAATTATGGTTTTTTAATAAAAATATGATTTATGATGAATATGGGAAGTGGTTCTCCATTTTGTTTAGTAAAATTATTTCTTGATAAAATTATGGTTTTTTAATAAAATGATGTTTTATGATAAATATGGGAAGTGTTTTTCTATTTTGCTTAATAAAATTATTTTTTGATCAAATTATTTGTTCTATTGTTCTTATTTGTTTAATAAAATCAATGCACAACACACTAATATGAATATGGTAGATACATATAAGAACATATAAGAACCGATGTGCATTGAATTTTTATTTTGTTGCATATCATGACATGTACTTTTTGTGAAGTATGCCTTATTTAACTTCATTTAAAAAGTATTTTATGAATTATGCTTTATCTAACTATATGGAAGAAGTTCTTTCTATTTCTTGTCATAATTAGTTCACATTTTTATTTGATTTAATACCATCAAGCTACTTTTGTTATTTGCAAAAAAATACATAAACTTTCATTCCTAATGTGAGCGATTTTTGTTCAAAAGAAATTGGAAAGTTTTTCATGTAAGGTTTGGAATGAATATGTTAATTCTTGGAAGAAGATGCTACATGACAAAAATATCTTCAAAAAATATCCTAAGATATTTTCATGTACAGGACCATAGTATTCAAATATTGATTTATAAAAAGTTGTTTCAATTTTATTTTTTGTAAGATAAATATATGTAATAAGATATTATACACTTAATCTAAGTATTTCTATTTTTTATTTTTATTTTTATTTTTTTGGGAGTTTTTTACCCATTTTTTTAAAAAAATCTACTTGAACAGTTAACCACCCCAATTAGTCCGGTTTCGTTTCAAACCGCTCCCAACCCCATGCCCGGTTAACCATTCCAATTCGATTTTGCAAACACTGGCTGTAGGCTAGTGTCCTACGCTAGCATTTCCTTATATATATATATATATATATATATATATATATATATATATATATATATATATATATATATAGAAGAAAAAATTTATATAAGGTTGCAACCTTAAACTGTATAACTACAAAGAACTACGGATGCACCTCAAAAATCCATCGAAAAAGTTTGTTTTAATGTTGAAAAACCATGTGATTGATCATCTTGACATCGAAATGTATAACTTTGAAATATAAAAGGATTTTGAGTCTCAGAAATACTGTATCTTACAACATATTATCTACACCGTCCATTTTCAAGATTTTCATATGTTTATAGGTCTACTTGATTTTAACCATTTTTGGAATTTAAAATTTTATAATTAGATATAAAAATGGATTTTGAGATAATCCTAAAAAAAATTTACATCAAAATTATATGTAATGATAAAAATAAAATTTGAAGGTGAGGTTGCAACCTCATAGAAACCACACCCATATATATATGGGTGTGGTTTCCGTAAGGTTGCAACCTTAAAATGTAGAATCACATATGTACCTCGAAAATCTATCGGAATTATGATTTTAATGTTGAAAAACCCTCTAATCAATCATCTCGACATCAAGATCTATGAAATTAAAAAAAATAAAAAAAAAAAAGTTTTTGAATATCGGAATTAGTGCATATTGCAACATATTATCTAGACCGTCCATTTTCAAGATTTTCATATATTTATAGATCTTATTGATTTCAACCATTTTTGGAATTTAAAATTTTCTAATTAGGTATGAAAATAGATTTTAAGATAATACTAAGAATTTTTTCAATAAAATTACATGTTATGATAAAATTTTAAGGTGTGCCTTAATTGGATTGTTTACTGTTGCAACCTTATATATATATATATATATATATATATATATATATATATATATATATATATATATATATATATATATATATATATATATATATATATATATATATATATGGAAGAGACTACAAAACGCCACTAAGCAAAAATGAACAGTATTTTTTCTCATAGGCTCGGCGCCATCCGATTTTTTCGGACGGCGTGGATTAAATGGCGTCATGGACATAACATAGCATATCCGTGGCAATCCATCACATATATAGAATATCCGTGACAGGATTTTTTCACACAAAATTGTCGCAAAACATACAGGGGGACGGCCACGGCTCCCGTTGTTCTGTGGCGGTTTTTAGGAAAAACCGTTACGGACATAGCATGTCCGTGACGGGCACGAAACACTGTAACAATTCACCTATAAGCGTTTTTAAGACTTTTCCTACATATATGTTATATAATTAATACATTCTACATATAGTATACATATTACATACATTATATATAATTTATATATGGAAAAAGTTTATATACAGCCGAGGCTCTAAACAACCAAATTTGAGCCTACCTCAAAAATTTCACTAGAAGAGGTTGTTTTGATGGCCAAAGTAGCTTCAAATTGATGATCTCAACATCGAGATTCATGGACAGGAGAAAAAAATGGAATTCAAGTTTGGGAATAATGAATTTTGTAACACATTTTTGGACTGTCAATTTTTAAGATTTTCAAGTTTTCATAGATCATTCAATCTACATTATTATTGAAGCTTTAAACTTTATAATAAACATGAACATATATTTTAAGGCTATCACAAAGATTTTCAATAGTGAAACCACATTTTTCGACACTATTTGAATGCAGGCTCTAATTTGATTGTTTAGAGCCTAAGCCCTATACAAACCACACCCTTTGTATATTACTTGCATCATATTTGATACAAAATATCATATATTATATTATATAAAATATCATGTATTATATTATATAACGAAACTATTATCTCTTTAGGGGTGGAAAAGTATAAAATAAATATAAAATACATTATAGTTGTACGTCATTTTTGATGTACCTACATCCTTGGAGCAAATAAGAAGAGGGCCAGTGACAACCTAGTCCTACTGATACCTAAGACACCGCCTGACTAAAGGAACACTGCAGAATAAGCCTAACACCAGGCAACGTTGGAAAAAGTACAATCACGCCACAACGAGACCTTACAACTACAACATTGAGCTAGGGGCTTCAAAACAGTACTAAACCACCATTGTTGCATCCAGAACGTCGAAAAACCCTTAAGGACCAAATTTGGGTTCAATCGGACATCCTAGGAACATTCTGGGCCCAAATTACCTTGAACGAGTAGATTGTATACTATTGCGGTGTAGCCTCACCAAACCAGTCCCTAATCATGAAAGTTGTGATCTTCGCATCTCGGGATGACCTGCAAACACCTACATGTCGCTCGATTGAAGTCAGAGCAAGCTCAAATTCGGACACAAGATAGGTCTCGATGACCCGGTCATTTTGACATATGGCACTCGTCGTGACATGATCCTGATTCAAAGTTTTTCTAGAGAGAAGTCGAACTTGAAACCATGGAAATCAGAGCTTTTGAAGAAAAGACAAATCAAACTTCGTGAAGCAATATATTCAAGATCTGTACATCAGATTGTTGTAAAGACAAGTCCGATGAGATCATATCAAGAAGGGCTGCAAACTGGTATAACTGTTACTTCAATCTAAGGTCAGATAAATCGCAAATTCCAAGGATGAAGAAAGCACGATCGACCGGTCTCTGGAATCCCTTTTTCTGACGATCTCCCTAAATCAGAAAGTATTTCAAGCAAGAACCAAAACGGATAAAATTGGGGCAAAACAATTGTGGAAGTCTCCTCTTTAATTTACAATCAAAATAAAGACTCAAAACACCATGGATCGCGTTGCAGTGATGGCCAAAGTTCACGATCTAGCCGGATTTCTACCTCTTGGGAAAAAGTCTGTCTCACGACAATCAAAAGGCATCAAACTCTTCATAATCAAACAAGCGTCAAGACTATGATGATTGATCGTCTCAATCACTGCCACAAGCATTCAAAAAAGCTTCCAAGATCTGGCAATGGTGAAAGGCCCCTCAGATATGGATGGTTTCATCATTAGCACAAAAGTTTCAGGGTATTTTGGTCTTTATTCCTAAATTCAAAATTCTAAGGTAATTTCTTTCAATTGTTTTTAATCTTAGTTTTGAGCATCCACCCCTGTTCGGTCAATTGTAAAAAGGCCAAATCATTCATTAATGAAATAAAGGCATCAAGCTCGTTTGTACTTGTCTTTTGCTCCTAACCCTTGGATCTAAGGCCAAAAAGAAAGAAAACTTTTCAGAGAGAGAAACTATCCCTAGCTGTTGCTAGTCGTATGGCTCCATTCTCTCTCTCCATCTTCTTTCTTTCTGCTCTCTCTTCACTTGTTATCGCCCCATGCAGTAACCCGTGCTCGCGGAGAACGCACGGTCTCGTCTCTTTCCCCTCGCATCTCTAGCGTAGACACAACAAACCTGCAGTAATGTATAGCACTCTATTATCCGACATATGCTCGACCCTATACCTTTCAGAGTCAACCTAAGGATTCCAACCCTCATATCATCACTCTAACTTCCTCTCCGTAGAGTCGAGTTAAGTTGTGAGAGATGCATACGCTCTTTCCCTCAATCACTCAGGAGGAGTCTTCCTGGGCCGATAAGTCAAAAGACTTCTAATCCTTTGATTGCCCTAGTCACTCGAGCGTATAGCATTTTACGCGAAGGGGGGAATTCTCATCACCTTTCTCCCTTATCCCTTCTTTTTGTCAGCCAACCCTCGTTCGAGCAAGCCAATATAGAGGAGTACAATCGAGTCCATATTGCAGTTTCTAGCGTGAAAAAACGAAGTAACGAGTTGAAAAGCATGAGGAGAGTCTGTGTCCAAACCGCGCTAGCAGACAATTGGAGGGCTTTGTAATTGTTCTAAGAGGGCAAATTTCCCGGGTGTGTCCCGAACCCCAAAACGATGAGGTAAGCACCTAAACGCACATTTGTCATAAAATCTCTCTCTTTGTTGGTTCCTATCCTTGCACAGGAGAGCACGTGTGCAACGTGCGCGGACCCTCCGCGGTTGTTTGAGAGGGGATTTTTCCTACCGTACGCGGGAAGAAAAATTAGGTCCAACCAATTATTACATATTATATTATGGTATATAAATTACATATTTATGTATTTATGTTATTAATATATATTTTATTATAGATATTATAAAAATTTATTATATTATATGCACTATATAATATAATATTAAAAAAAGATGTCTTTGTGATTCACAGACCTCAATGTTTCAAATTAACTTGAATGAATTGTAAAATTTCAAGTCCGACAAGAATTAGCCAATCCAAAAAACCATGGATAGCCCTATTCCACCTATATTGGAGGAATAGCATTCTCCACTTTTTTTTTTCCCAAAAACGTCGATTGGCCACTCTCCGGGATTCAACTATCCACGTGTGAATGTGTTACCCAAACAAAGGATAAGGGCAAGCTTTATCATGGAGAGTCCAATCTAGGTACCCAAGCAAGCCTACAAGATATCGATCGTTTGCATTATGGAAAACACACTTGTATATGTGATATTAGACACTCAATAGTCATTACTTATTTATAGAATATATATATATATATATATATATATATATATATATATATATATATGAAGATGTTGAGGTTAGCCCAATAAATCACAACTACATATGAGCCCAACGGTTCAGATTGAATATGGATCGATCTGACGGTCACGACTTCATCTCGTATTTTAATTTTAATTTTTTTTTACAAATATAAATCACATAAAATTTTAGACGTCCATTCTTTTCATCAAGATGCACTAAATAAAAATATTAAAAAATATTTCGAAAAAACTAATTTGATTAAAATACATCTAAAATGTTTTAAGGGTATTTTGGTAAATATATTTTCTGTAAATTATTTGTTTGATATTTTTATTGGATTATTCAACTTTTAAAAAATACACACTTAAAACTTCAAATAATTTGAATTGTAAAAAAAATTTAAAATTAAAATATAAAATAAGGTCGTGACCGTTAGATCGGCCTAGATTCAATCTAGACAGTTGGACTCATATATAGTTGTGAGCTAGTGAGCTAACCTCATCATTTCCCATATATATATATATATATATTAGGTTTCTTTTGCATACTTGCTAGAATCTAGCCTATCTTAATCTGACCTTTTTCTTGGGCTCGCCGCTCTTTCTATGGTTTGGAGCAGCTTAATAGTTTGGGGGCTTTATCTGTCTTTGGTTTCATTGTCTGATGTTTCGTTTGGTTCAATAATTTCGCTTATTCTAGTGAGTTTTACCGTCTTAACGGCCCATAAGTTTATCTTACTCAAGCCTTTAATTTTCCAGTTAGAGACCAATATAAGAATTTAGGAAAGAGATCAATAAAAGAGGAAAATAGAGTAATTACCAAATTTACTCTTCTAAAATAATTTAAAATTAAAAAAAGGAAAAATTACATATGCCCCTACAAATTGGACTTTCTAGGCAACCTTTCTCCAATCAAATTTTTTATTGCAACTTTTATTCGAAAACAAACATTTTAGCAAGTACCCTCCAATCCAAAAAGAAGGTTAAATAAAGTTCAAAATACCCTCCCCTAAGTATCCACGCCCCAGTCCAGCTTAGTATGCACTCGGTCCGGCATATTATGCACTCAGTCCGACGTAGTGTGCACTCAGTCCAGCAGGAGGTGCACTAGGTCCGGCATTGTGTGTTTTCCGTCCAGCAAAATGTGTCGTCGGTCTGGCAAAGTTGTATGGTGGTCTGGCAGTAGGTGTATTGATCTCGGTCCGCCCAACAATAGATACCATCGATCGGGCACATGTTTGTTGCGGTCTGGCAATGAGCCTATTGACATGGGTACCGATCCGGGAGGAATATGTGTTGGACCGTTTTTGGTCATTGAGCGTCCCACGGGGATGTTAAGCCATATATACAAACAAGGGCATTTTCATCCAAAGAACTATGACTTTTTAACTTGGGGGTATTTGCTATAAAAGTTTGTTTTAAGTAAAAGTTGTGATAAAAAAATTGATTAGGAAGATGTTGTCTAGCAAGTCCAATTTGGGGGAGCTATATGTAATATTCCCTTAAAAAAACTAGAAATTATCAATAATCAGAATCCAATATATATAAAAAATATGACCATATTTATTATGAATTTAACAGAATAATTGTCTACTCTAAGGTGACCACATGAAGAGAAACCGTACTCATGTTGGATTTGGTGCTATCCAAAATCACCCACATAAAGAAATCTCATATTTTGTGGGATTGAGATATTCCCATAGGGATTGCGATTGATATTTGATAAGTTTCCTAAAAGAAATAGAAATTCAAAAAAAATAGGACTCTTGCATGGATATATCTCTTGGTCTTTTGATATATATGTAATATCAATAGGAAGTTTATATATATGGGATGAAAGTATAGAGAATTTATATTTCCTATTTCGGTTACCATATAAGAATGGTAGTTCCTCTGGAGAGAGAGGAAGCTACAGCCTCCTGTGCATAAGGTGCAATTTTCTCTAAAAGATAGAAGAAAGCTTCCTTTCGACAGAAATATTGTGATGGTGCCTCTTTAGGACTCCCGAAGATTAAGAGATTTGTTTGTTTCTTGTAAAGAAGTGGGTCCCATAGAGATTTTGGGTTATTCTCTTTTTAGTTAGTGAGAAAGTAAGTTTCTCGTGGCTTTTGCGTCTCTATCTGGTGTTGTCGGTAATGGTTGTCAAAAGTAAAGAGACAGAAGGGAGAGTAGTTTAAAAGGGTTTTCTAGATTTGGATTTTTTGTCGATGTTTGATATTCTGTTTGTCGTGCCCATGGATGTAGCCCTTTTGGGGTGAAGCACATAAATCTTTGTGTTCTTATTGTATGTATTTCATGATTTATTTCTTGTACTTTATTTGCCAAAAAATTAACCCATCGGGTTTAGAGCTTCTGCGCACAACAAGTGGTATCAGAGCTTTTGCCCGTGGAAGCTTTAAACCTGATGGGTTAATATTTGGTAAATAAAGTATGAGAAACAAATCATGAAATACATACAACAAGAACACACAGATTTATATGGCTCACTCAAGAGGGCTACATCCATGGGTATGGCAAACAGAAATCCACTATACCAAAATATGTTATATCAAAGATTTTGGAACAAACCTCGACAAAATCACAGTCAAGCACACCCTTTTAAACCTGCTCTCCAAATGGCACCATGCCGATCTCTGATCTCTATTCCATAACTAAACCAATGTCAAGGAAGAGAACAACTTTGAGAGTAAATGAAACTTTATCTCACTAGAAAGGAAAACAACCCAAAATCTCTATGGAATTGCTTCTCTACAAGAAACAAACAAGCCTCTCAATCTTCGGGAGTCCTAAAGAGGTACTATCAGAATGTTTCTGTCCAAATGAAGCTTTCTTCACTCTAAGAGGAAATTGCATCTTATGTACAGGCGGCTCTAGCTCCCTCTCTCTCCATAGTAACTACCATTCACATATGGTGACCCAAATAGGGCACACAAATTCTTTGTACTTTAATCCCATATTTACAAAACTCATATTGATATTACTTATATCTCAAAAGACCAAGAGATATATCCATGCGAGTGTCTGAATCTTTTTGGATTTCTATTTCTTTTAAGAAACTTATCAAATATCAATATCAATTCCTATGAAAATATCTCAATCCCACATAATATTCGAATCTCATTCCCACAAAATATGAGATTTCTTTATGTGAGTGAGTTTGGATAACACCAAATCCAACAATCTCCACAATCACCCGCTCACCATGCCAACATGCATTGGACAGCGTCATGGATTCTTCATCTTTCGCCAAATAAATTCTTTCCTCATTCTTGCTGAAAAATAGTGTTTGCCATCAAATTTCTCCACCTCGAACATTGCATTTGAAACCTTTACTGTCATACCGAAAACCAAAACCACAGCTCTGATACCACTTGTTGTGCTCGCGGAAGCTTTAAACCCGATGGGTTAATATTTGGTAAATAAAGTATGAGAAATAAATCATGAAACACATACAACAAGAACACGAAGATTTACGTGGTTCACCCAAGTGGGTTACATCCACGGGTACGGCAAACAGAAATCACTATACTAAAAAAAGGTACATCAAAGATTTTGGAACAAACATCGACAAAATCACAATCGAGCAAACCCTTTTAAACCAGCTCTACCAAACAGTATCATGTCGATCTCTCATCTCTATTCCATAACTAGACTAATGTCAAGGAAGAGAACAACTTTGAGAGCAAACGAGACTTTATCTCACTAGAAACAAACAAGTCTTTATGGAAACTGCTTCTCTACAAGAAACAAATAAGTCTCAATCTTCGGGATTCCTAAAGAGACACCATCACAATGTTTATGTTCAAATGAAGTTTTCTTCTCTCTAAGAGGAAATTGCATCTTATGCACAGAAGGCTCTAGCTCTCTCTCTCTCCAGAAGAACCACCATTCCCATATGGTGACCCAAACAAGGCATATAAATTCTCTGCACTTTCATCTCATACATATATAAACTTCTTATTAATATATATTTCAACAGACCAAGAGATATATCCATGTAAGAGTCTTAATCTTTTTGGATTTCTATTTCTTTTAGGAAACTTATCAAATATCAATCTCAATCCCACATAATATGGGAATATCTCAATCCTATAAAATATGAGATTTTTTTATGTGGGTGATTTTTTATAGCACCAAATCTAACAATCTCTATCTTGATATCAAAATCACTAGCTCACCATGACAACATCTATTGGATAGCTTCATGGATTCTTCATCATTAGCCAAATAATTTTTTTCATCATTGTTAAAGAAAAATAGTGTTTGTCATCAAATTTTTCCACCTCAAAACTTGCATTCGAAACCTTTACCTTTACTGCCATACCGAAAACCCAAACCACAGCTCTAATACCACTTGTTGTGCGTGCAGAAGCTTTAAACTCGATGGGTTAATATTTGGTAAATAAAGTATGAGAAATAAATCATGAAATACATACAACAAGAACACAAAGCTTTATATGGTTGACCCAAAAGGGTAACATCTACAGGCACGGCAAACAGAAATCCACTATACCAAAGAATGTTACATCAAATATTTTGAAACAAACCTCGACAAAATTACATTCGAACAAAACCCTTTTAAACCTACTCTCCCAAACAGTACCATGCTGATGGGTTAATATTTGACAAATAAAGTATGAGAAATAAATAATGAAGCACATACAACAAGAATACAAAGATTTATGTGGTTCACCCAAGAGGGCTACATCGACGGGCACGGTAAATAGAAATCCACTATACCAAAGAAAGTTACATCAAAGATTTTGGAACAAACCTCAACAAAATCATAGTCAAGAAAACCTTTTTAAACCTGCTCTCCTAAACGGCATCATACCGATCTCTCATCTCTATTCCATAGCTAGATCAATGTTAACTTTGAGAGCAAACGAAACTTTATCTCACTAGAAGGGGAAACAACTCAAAACCTCTACGGAAACTACTTCTCTACAAAAAACAAATAAGCCTTTCAATCTTCGAGAGTCCTAAAGAGACATCATCACAATGTTTCTGTCCAAAAGAAGTTTTCTTCTCTCTAAGAGAAAATTGCATCTTATGCACATTAGGCTCTAGCTCCCTCTTTCTCCAGAAGAACCATCATTCACATATGGTGACCCAAATAGGGCACACAAATTCTCTACAATTTCATCCCATATATATAACCTTCCTACTGATATTACATATATATATCAAAATACCATGAGATATATCCATGCAAAAGTCTTATTCTTTTTGGATTTCTATTTCTTTAATGAAACTTATCAAATATCAATCTCAATCCCTATGGGAATATCTCAATCCAATATAATATAGGAATATCTCAATTCCACAAATTATGGGATTTCTTTATGTGGATGATTTTTTATAGCACCAAATGCAACAGGTCATAAAAGGTAGGGTTTAGATGATGCATCAATTACAGAGTCATAGAAACAATATTTATGCAGTAACCTGCATTTGTATCTCCTAGAAGATTCATATCCAAGATATGAATCAAAGGCATAATTGATGTTTCCAAGGTGACAAACAGGCCAATACTATTTGGTCTATGGTAAAATACAGTGCTTGTAAATATTTTTGCCAAAACAAAGGATCTTTACAAAGCCAATGGAAAAAACTAAATAAAATAAGAAAGTCTAAGGATGAATGGTGAAGTAGGGTTTGTTGCTTAATTTCAGTAGCACCCAAGACATCTTCAGTCCTAGGATTTGCCATGGTTGCAATTTTTGCTATGTCCAACATAGTTGCTTGGCAGGGATTTCAACAAGTTGCACTCTTACAAATTTCTTCCCCTCTCCTGATGAAATAATTACCCTATCCTTGCCATGGTAACCTCATTTTCCTTGACCTTGTACCTCAAGACCTACATTTTCATCTCAAGATCAGGTATCTCCTTTACCAAGATGTTCTGTTCGGCTGCGGCTTTGTCAAGCTCCACCATGAAACACTGTTCTCTAAGGACAGTTACGGGTAATCATGGAAAAGTTCACCAAATAGAGCATGAACTTTGTGATAAGGTCCTCTTGATGGTACCTCATCGCCAACATTTTCATCTCAAGATCAGGTATCTCCTTTACCAAGATGTTTTGTTCGGCTACGGTTTTGTCAAGTTGCACCATGAAACATTGTTCTCTGAGGACAGTTACGAGTAATCGTGAAAACGTTCACCAAGTGGAGCACGAGCTTTGCGATAAGGTCATCTTAATGGTGCCTCATCACCTACATTTTCATCTCAAGATTAGTTATCTCCTTTACCAAGATGTTTTATTCGGTTGCGGCTTTGTCAAGCTGCATCATGAAACACTGTTCTCTAAGGACAGTTATGGGTAATCGTGGAAAAGTTCACCAAGTGGAGCACAAGCTTTGTGATAAGGTCCTCTTGATGTCTCACCCTTCAGCATCAAGAATTCATTTACAGCCATGGCTAGGTTTCTTATATTAAGCCTCATATCTCTGTCGAGCCTCATGGTTCTCTGTAACAGCTAGGGCTAATTTCATCATTGTTATTCTGAAGTGAGCCTCTTGAACGAGGAGCCAACAACGTGAGATGTGTTCCGCACCAGGTTCTTATTGATCATTCTCATTGCGACACTATGATCAAATTCAAGTCAAGGACTCATTCCCATCCTTATCAAATTGAATGGGGAAAGACTTCCTTTCCTAGGGGATGTCTGAATCGGCCAATATGGCACTTAGATGAATGTGGTCATTAAAGGCCTTATGTGTGCTTGTAATAAATATTTTTGATATAATGGAATATGAACTCAGTGGGATTGTGGTCATGTGTGGATCATACTAAGCAAATGATGTTTGCTGATACTGAACTGAACTTGACGAGGTAAGCCAGTCAGTTGGGAAAAACATATGTTACCTCTAGGCATAGAAAATTATCCGATAAATGTTCTAATAGGTCATCCCTTAATGAGGTCAGAGTATGCACGGATGAGTGAGCCAAGGGACTGTGTGACTCTTGTGTATGATGGTGGCCTTCAGATATGGGAGCACAGCCTCATTCGCAAGCCATGACATGGCATGCATATATGATTGTCCTTTTCAAGAAAGCGAACCATCTTTCAGGGTGAAGTTTATGAATATGCGAGAGATACCTCTATGCGCCATAGGAGCTGTGGTCGCATCAGGTCAAAGTGACCTTAGTATGTCTCTAGGGGAGAACCTGAAATCCAAAAATTGTGATTATGACCCATTGGCTCACTGCCCAGACTTTGGTGACCCACTAATGAGGCCTTGCATGGACTGTGGGTCATGGGAAATACTAGGTCGGTTTGATAAAGCAAGTGTGAACCGTAGTCCACAGTTGATGGTGAAGTGCCCCAATGTTTATTTGTTTAATTCTTAGACCATATGGATCTTTTTTCCATCTAATAAATTTAATTGTGTGAGTTTTAATGATATGTGATTTTTAGAATTGTTGTTTGAATTTTTCTAAATCTCTGGATATTTTATTTATCAAAATTGGATTTTTAAAAAGAGAGATAGTGATTTTAGATTGACTTAAACATTCAACTTTGATTTCATGGATTTCTAAAAATCATATTATTAATTTTAATAATTTTAACATTGCATGAGAATCCCAATATGTTAATGGGCTCCATTACATGTGGATGGGGCCTATGAAGTACCACTTAGGGTGGCACGCCCCCTAATAAGACTTTCCTTGTGTTAGTTCAAGCTTTGGGTTGAAGAGAAAGCTTTGAAGTGTTTTGGAAAAAAATTTCATTGAGGAAGCTTTCAAAGGATTTTTGGAAAGCATGATAAGGCTTGTGCATAATTTTGATAAGCACTATATTATGAATGCAATTATTTTATTTAATTTCTATTGATTAGAAATGGTTTGGGAATAAGGATAAGGTTCTAGCACCTTCTATGATGTTGATGGCCCATCTATAGAATTGAGAGTTCAAATCTCTCACTCCACAAGTTACCCAAGATCAATGGTTCATATTTAATCTCACAAGAAGAGGCAAATCAAGAAAAACCCTAAAGAACACTAATCTTGTTCAAGCACTATAAAAAAGGATTGATCCCTACCCAAATCTATACACCTTATCTTTTACACCTAATTTCCATCTTTTTCTCTTATATCCCACAATGGAGGCATGCCTCACTTAGAATATCTCTCTCAAGAAAGTTTATCTCTCTCTCTCAAGAGACCCAAAGGGGCAGGTCCCACTTTCTCATCTTTGATATCTCTCTCATGAAGGCTCTCTCAACCCTCTCATGATTTCTCATCTTTCATTAGGGTTTTAGACTATAGGGTTGTAGAAGAAAAAAGAAGCATATCTCTCTCAAACTAGGTTGATAAGGAGATTCACCTAAGGATTTGAGATTTGTAATAGAAGAGTTCATAATTCCATTAGAGGGTTTTGGTCTTTACTTTCCCTGTTTGAGATTAAGGTTAATCATTGATCCAGCACCATCGAATGGTGGTGACTCGGTGCGGGGTATAAAAAGGTCGAGGCAATCTTTGGCACTCTCTTTTGTTTCTTACCATATTTAATTATATAGTCTTTATATTCTCAAGCATAAGAATTGTGGTTATTTTATTTGATTAAAAAAAATTGGTTTAGTGACATCAAGGTTTTTAAGATCTTGAATTTGTTAGTTTTATTTTCTTTGAAGCAAGAGTTATTGTAATAAGTGATATGTTTCCCAAAGAAAAGAAAAGGGGTAAAAAAAAAGAAAAAAAAAAAAAAAATATATATATATATATATATATATATATATATATATATATATATATATATATATATCCTCCTGCAATATCACATTTAGTCCTTCTTTCAATAGCCGCAGGGTCACAGCACCTAGGGCAGTGTCCTAATTGGAGATTTTTGTGGGATTCGAAAAAACCGCAGTTGAAGGTGCTGTGGAGGATCATGCAAACTAAGTTGCCAAGCAGGTGAGACTAACATATGTTTCACCTATCTTTCAATGGAGGTGTCTCGATTAATTCCTATGTGAGGATTGAAGGTGATCCGTAGTGCTTTCATTAGTAGGCCCGACGCCCTCTGTGCCTTCAGTTGATGCACCTGCAAGAGCTTTAGCAAGTACACAGGCGAGCTTTCCATGATGATTCCTAAACGACAAAAGGGAAAGTTTTTGAGTTCAACTGAAGCACCTTCTTGTTTCTCTTTTTTCTTTTTTCTTTTCTTTTTTCTTTTTTGATATGCTAATTAGTGGGAATGGAGGTTGGGACGTTATATCAAGGTATTTTCTGCTATAAATGCCCCAACCCTACTCACAACCCAGTAGATCCAGGACCAAAGCTTGACCTAGGGATGAATCAAGCTCGATGGCCGGCTCTACGGCTTGATATCATACTTAATGAACAAACTAACAAATTTTGAGGCAAAAACCACGACTTGTAGATCATTTGTGAGATGTCCATCCCCTCAACTTTTTTGTAAGCTCTGGATCAATAGTTTTATGAACTAGTTGAGTTTGGGTGAAAGTTTCTTTGAGTGGAATAAATTTTTGTAACGAAAGTCAAACTTATTGCAACCAAGCTCTAGGATGCGGTCACGTGGAACAAGGTCAACATTTATAATGAAAAGGCCAAAATTTCTTACTTAGAGAAGTTGAAAAATAATTAAAAAAGTTTGACCTTCTCATAGACATGAACAAATTTTCTTTCAAGACCACTAAAATCTTCGATATAATGAAAAGTATTAAGATAAAAAGACAAAATTTTCTTTCTTCAATATAATGAGAAGCATTAGGATAAAAGGACAAATTTTCTTTTAAGAACACCGGACAAAAGGTTGCTCATTATGCTAATGGGCTCCAAGCAAAACTTAGGGATAAAAATTTTCTGCACAGTTCATACATAAAGAGAGGCGTTTCCAATGGCAACCTAACAGGAGCAAATTACAATGGATCACCAATAAGTGATTGTTTACGAAGGAGGATTTCCACCATCCAAAATTCAAAAAAAGAAAACAAGGAAAGAGATCAAATGAACTGCAAGGCCACTTTTATCCATGTAATAAAGTCGGACAACATACTTATGAACGACCAAAGAGTATACACTATGAATTATATACTTCAGCTAAAAAAACGTTGAAGTAAATGTGTAAGATGAGCATCCAAGAGTACACCAATATGGTGGCAAAAGAAAGCCTACGATTTAACTTTTGAATTTACAATCTTGAGGAATCTAACCCCGAGAGAATAATGCATCGAGGTAATTTTTTGCTTTTTATTTTATTTAACTTTCATGGATACTAAAATTGAGTTTGAGGTTATTTAGATAATTTTTGTTTTGTTAATGGAGAAGTACATAATAAGACCAATTTATATTTGGTATATGAGGACCACAATTATTTTTTGAACGTTGGATATCTAAGCACAAAATTCAAAAGAAAAGTTTCAAACTTGGTGATAAGCTGTCAAATTTTACATTGGATGGTTATGTGCACTTGTGACCTAATACATAAAATAAATAGTTTCACAGTTATACAATCCCTTTCTTAAGTCTTTGTCAATTATTTTTCAAAAAATGTGGTTTCAACACTGAAAATATTTGTGATAACCTTAAAAGATATTTTCATCTTTCCTTATATAATTTAAAGCATAAAAAATAGTTTTCATAAATCGAGAGATCTATAAAAATCTTTAAAATTGACGGTTCAAAAATGTGTTACAAAATACACTATTTCCAAAACTTGATATCCATTTTTTTTTTTTTTTATGTCCATGCATCTTGATGTCGGTATGATCAATTTGAGGATATTTAGGCATCAAAACAACCTCTTCTAGTAAAATTTTTGAAGTAGGCTTGAATTTGATTGTTTAGATCCTCAGCTCTATATAAACTTTTCCTATTTTTATATCATAAATCACTTCTCTTTTTTATTATAGGGAGTAATTGATTTCGGCCCAAAGAAAACAATTTTTGAACTATTGACTCTGAGAAGGGAAAGGGTGTACACTTGCTCTATAGTTCAAATTTAATGATTTTCTGGTTTGTCCCATTTTTCTTTTCCACTTTCCTACGTGATGGTTTTCATGCAAAATCACATCTAGGATGAGAATATTAATTTGAATTCACAACTCGGGTCCATTTATATTATGAGAGAGAGAGATAGATGCACAACCATTTCTGACTCAGACAATCAAAAATCTTTTCCCAATAGATATACTTGGTAAATAATTTACTACTCTGGTACAATAATAATTGTTCATAATCATCAAAGAATGGAAAAATAATTATTCTCAAATTAAGGACAAAATCTGAACAAAATAGTCAAGAATGGGGATGCAACCGACTACTGTGGAAACAATTGTTAGTGGTTTCAATCCCCAGCATCCTCAGTTTCCATCTGCAAGCGTATGATCCAAGTTAGCCTGAGCTTCCTCCACAATCTCGAGTTCTCCCATAAGCTTATTTAGTTTTGCAACATTGTCCTCCTGAATGTGCTGGGGAACCTTTTCCTCGTAACCAGGAGCTGACATCCTTTGTGCCAAGTTTTCCTGATGTCTGCTAGCAACCATCACAACCGTCAGTTAGGCCCAGGCTCTTTTGTTTATATATATATTGGATGAGAAGAAATTGCCAGGTAAAATATGGTATTCTTCAAGTAAACACATTGAAGATATGCATGTCATGCATTTGAAGGACAATGAGTTCTCTGCAAGAACTCGAATAAGATAGCCTATTTAAATAGTAACATACATCTAAGACCATTGTAAACATAGTAACTTGAGAGGAAGTCCTATTTACAAAAGTAATTTAAAGAAGGCATGTAGTTGATGATAAACATCAGCTTCTAGTTATGCAAACAACCATCACCTGGAAAACAAACACAGCATCATATTGGATAGCAAATTCATAGCAAGAGAATTTTCTGACATGCAGACGAAGCTTTAAATTTCTATAACAAACTTTTTGTTCAAAAACAAAAAAAAATTATAGCAATGTGAATCTTCTCGTGCATATCAAACAACCCAGATCTCCAACAGAAATTTAGCATAATGGAGTCTTGTTGAAAGATTGATATAGAAAGCTATTTCAAGTGGGATTTCCAACGGCAAATTATACCTTGCACGAAGTTCAATTTAAGAAGCTTATACATAAAAAGAGAAAATGTATAACTCAAAGCACTTGTAACTAAACTTCAATACCATGCTTTCTAGCCAGAAAATTCTAAAGATTCAACACTCGGAAAGAAAAGAGACCCAGATGACATGATTCTATTTACAGACTCAAACATACAGTAATCTAAAACTGCCAAAAAATAGAAAATAAAAAAAAAGTGAGCCACATCTGCTGATACCTCAAATATTAACTAGTAAGTAAATGAAAGAGCACTTCACATTTGTTAATTCAAATACTCAATGGGGAGTAATATTTAAAAGATTTGTGAAATTTTCAAACAAAGAAAGATATATTACATTACTTACTTTCGTCAAATTTTTGAAACAAAAGAAAGATAAATTGCTTAAATGAACATGAATTACTTAACTTACTTTTGTCAAATTTTGGAAACAAAAGAAAGATAAATTGCTTCAATGAACAGGGATATTTTACATAGTCCAAATAACTTTCATTTTCTAGAGGCTGTCAAGGGTGAACTCAGTTGTGACAGTAAAGCAACATAAGGATCAAACCCCAGATAGTCATCAACTATATATCCTCAAACTTCAGTTCATAGCTTAGGAATCATTGTTGGCATTTTCACCCTCAGGTACTTGGACATGTCCCATCAGCCATCAAATATGGAGGTCAAACTCGAGAAGAGGCTGGTTCAGTTCATCAAAGTTAAATATTCTCAGCAAACAAAGAAGAAATACAAACGTTCAACCCCCTTTCAACAGCAGTCCAATCCATTTTATCTATTCGACAAACAATAATACCAGTTCAATTATTTATGCTTTTTGGTCGCTAGCGGTGTTTTTTGTTTATTTATGTTTTTGGTAGGTAGCAGCAGGATTCGAAGCTGGTGCACAGTTTTGCAATGGTCAACATCATAACCAATCAAGAAAGATTACTGGAATGAGTGTCTGGTTCATACTGTTCAGAAGTTTGGTTCAATCCAATTCAGTATGATTTTAACAAATGGCCTCTTAAATGGCATTTTCTTTTGTAAAACCAACCCAGACTTGTTCGACGCCTGCTTCCCAATCCAACTAGTTCAACCGATAGGTCCGACCACTCAAGCAAAGTTGAGTGGTGTTGACCGACTCAATTGGAGTTAGAAGGAGCTCAAATAAACGAGTTCTGAATCTCATCTTCGTGCGCCCTGATAAAACTCATGTTAGAAAAGCTTAACTCACATGAGCTTAGAAGTTTATGAAAACAGTGGACCCAGCTTAGTTGCTGTAGAGAAGGTTACTTTTCACTGGGGGTGCACCAAAGAATGAGACTTTCAGGTTTTTCTTTTTAATTGCAAAAAAAAAGATACTTCAATTTCTAGAATTGCACTATCTTTCGTCTTCATAGTTTATCCTTCCAAATACTACTGATCCCATGACAATCAGATGATCAGAAACTAAAATTTATATTCAACGTTTAATATAAAAGACTTGCCTTTGTAGTTCCTCCTTTCTTTTCCTGAGCTTTTCGCGTTCAGCTTCTGCATTTAAAAATCCTTGTACTTGCAGATAAACAGAGAGGTGTTCATTCACAATGTTAACTGCACACCCCACTGGGGTGGCATCATTTTCCGTTAAAACCTGTAAATAGTCCATGTCATGAGCACAGAAATTATTAGAAGTTAGAACCCACCTTTTTCGTTATTAATAAACAAGGAAAAACAAGTGTGTTCACTGGCTTACAAACAGAATTTAAATACAACCTTATGAGCAAGAAGTAATAAAAATGACTAACCATGCAGATATAAAAAAACTCTGAAATTTGACTGCACAGGACCAAATCAGCTATTTTAGAAAATGAATAATAGTAGGGCTATTATGGTGACAATGCTGAACTTTATGATAAAAGGTAATATCAAAAGATATCATCAAGAATATTAACAAAGATAATAAGGGTACCCATTACAGTAGGGTCAAAGCCAGATACAAATATATATATCGGTATTATGTTGCCAATTCTATCCTTTGCAACAAGTTAATCTTTACAGAAATATGGTTATTTAACTGAGAACCCCCAGATTGAGACAAGAATTCCATATGTAATAATACATAACATACGAAAATATAAAATATAGAATGAGTGTAGCGGAGATGAGGATGTTGAGATGGATGAGTGGTAAGACAAGAACGAATAGAATTAAAAATGAATGCATTCAATAAAATTTAAGTGTGGCGATAATAGGCGATAAGATGAGAGAGTGCAGACTTAGGGGCTTTGACAATGATGATTAGAATGAAAAAATTAGAGGAATGTTTATGATGCAAGTGACTTCAGTAAAATGGGCCCATGACCAGTAATGGCTCAAGATCATTTCATACCCAATCAAAATCACATGTTCAAATTTCTGCACTAGGTCTTATGCAAATTCAATAAATGTGGGATTTTCCTCTCCACAAGTTCAAATCCCACAACCAACACAACTCCTCTATTACAGAAACAAATAAGACGCTGTTTCTTATTATCAGACACTTCGGACATGGAGGTCAACCACTTTGTTAGTGTCCCAACACCTCTGACATGTACCAATGGAATGTCGGCCCGAAATGCGGAAGTGCCAACATGTGGCAACATAACATCAAAGAAGAATGGGGTGTCAGGACAACACTAATCCATTTCAAAACTACCTTCACTAAAGCCACATGCAATGGGCACGGGCATTTCTCATCCAACAAATTGAGTAGGTTCAGTGAATGAAAATTCGGCCGCCTTGCCGCCTAGGTGGCCTGGACGAGAAACCACCTAGGCATAGCCTAGGTGGTGGGATCTGGGCTGGCATCCTAAGGTGGGGGCCTAGGCGCCTAGGCAAGCTCAAGGCGGGTATCCCTTTCAGAAAAAAAAGAAAAAAGATGAACTCTCTCTATATCTCTCTCGGGTCCATGTGCTCTCTCTACATATGAGAAAAAGAAGAAGATGGACTCCAGGTATTTGATGTGTGGCCTATCTCTCACACACACACTCACAAAGATACACATGGCCCCATATGCTCCCTCTTTCAATGTAAGAAAAAGGAAAAAATTAAGATGGCCTCCAAGTGATCGATGTGAGGTCTCTCTGTCAAACTCTCTCAAACATATCCTTCAAGTGTTCGAGACCTCTCTCTCACAAATACAGATCCAAAAGAAAAAAAAAAAAAAAAGAACAAGAAAAAAAGAGGATGATCTTTAAGAATTCCATGCAAGCACACATACGTGCGCATGCACACACACACACACTAAACACACATGCATTCACAAAACACATACACACAAAATATATGGCCCCTCTCCAACCTTCCCTTAGTGATACAAACTGCTCGCCTTTGTGTCTGGGTGCCTGTATCGGTGGTCCTACCCTTGGCTGCCCAGGCGGCCGCCTCCACCTTTTTGAACCTTGAGTAGGTTGTTGCAGTTCGTCACTAGAGATATGCATTCTAACACAACCCCCACACACACCCAAAGTCCTAAATTGAGCCAACAGTCACCTCAATTGGCTTCTAGATCTCAACAAGAACATATCAGAAGGGTTTCCATACAACACCTTTATAGATGATAGGGTTGCCAGGGTTGAAATCTCCAACTCATGTTGTTTAATGATACCAGCCACTGCATTTGTCTTGCACAGAACAAAAGCTGGTCGCCTGAACAAAATATTCAAAGGAGAACTTGCCTCAGAAACAAATAGAAGATGTGAAACAACTACAATAAAAAATAAGTAAATTGTAAAAAATACAAAATAAAAAAAGGAAAAGGACTCCATCTATACCTTTCATGCCTTTCATTTGGAGGCAACAGCGTCCGGAGTGATCTGATTGATCTTACAGTTGATTCGATAAGATTCATCTCATTTTCAATTTCTTCATTAGTCCATTCCTGCCGAGACGTAAGAAGTACAATAACCATGTTATCATGCTTGTGTACCACGACCAATAATTTATTGAAGTTGGCGTAACTATTTTCAGGAGACTTTACGCACACATATAAACAAAAAATAGGAAGCTTTATACACGACACTAATCTAACTTCCAATGAGTAAATGAATTGATCAAATGGTTCAAACCTCTACAACAGATGGGTAATCAGACATCATAATTGACTCTTTTCTTGATATACTCCCAGCATGTTGGGGCAAGCGCTGCCATAGCTCTTCTGTGACAAATGGCATGAAAGGGTGAAGCAGACGCAAACCATTGTCAAGACAAACCCACAATGTGTCTCTTGTTGCCTTCTTTAAGGACTCTGACTTCAAATCAGAGGTAAACAAAGGTTTAATAACTTCAATGAACACATCGCATAGTTGGTATTGCCACCAGGAGTAAACAGCACTAGTCGCACCAGAGAAATCATAAGACTCAAGGGCTAAAATGGTTCTGGATATAGCTCCATTCAGAACTGATAATATCCACTTGCAACTGAAGGGCAAAGATTCTATCACCAGCTTCTCAGGAGGGATATAATCACTTCCCAGTTTGCTCATAGCAAAGCGGATGGCATTCCATAACTTATTGCACCATTGACGATACCCAACTACTCTCTGAATATCCAAGTTTATCTTATCTGACTGCCAAAACAACAGAAGCCAAGAAACTTATTGGTACATGAATGAAAAATGCAAAAAACTAAGGTTTAAGTAAATTTCTCAAGACACTTTTGGCTTAAACGGAACTTTAACCAAACCAGAAGTCCAGTTTCATTCTTTCCTTAAAAAATAACAATACTTCTAATTTTGAGAAGCAAAATGGCAGAAATTGGGAAGTTTAGCCAGAGTATTTCTTACAACTTACAAAGGCATGCCCTTTTGAACAAAGAATGACATTAGTTATGTCAACATCTAAGGCAAGCACCATATAACCACTCTGATTCTGAAGACCAAAATATCAAAATTTTATATGGGACATTTATGATATTGAGGAGAACGACCTGAGCAGTGTATGAGACAAGGGCAAAACGAAGAGCATCTGCTCCACATTCAGCAATTCCACCGGGGAAGTCCTTCACCTGTCCTTCTCTTGCAACGAGCAACTCATTTTTGTCCAAGTTACCCTGCTCCAGCTTTTTTTGCAGACCCTCCAAGGTAATTCCATTTATCACGTCAAGTGGGTCAACCACATTTCCTAAGGACTTGGACATCTTTCGGCCATGCGCATCACGTATCATAGGATGCAAGTACACCTGTTAACAGTTGAAACTTCAAAGTTGTGAAATCCTGCCCAGTCATCTAGCATCAAATAACACAGCATACCAGTCATCCCCAATTCCCCATACCATCAAGTGCAAGCAAATGTGGCTGGATAACGTGTATGTAGCAGGGAAGGCCGCATTGCTACAAGATGGCCAAAAAAAAGGAGAAAATTCTCAACATAACTTGTATGAAAGTAAAAGCTAAAACTACCACTCACTTGTTTAAAAGGTACATCCCCAGCTAGTTTCATTCCTTGAATAACCATCCTAGCAACCCAGAAAAAGAGAATGTCATGCCCAGTTTCAAGAACAGAAGTTGGATAAAATGCCCTCATGTCCTCCGTATCATCTGGCCAACCCAATGAAGAAATAGGAGCAAGTCCAGATGAAAACCAAGTGTCCAGCACATCTGGATCCTGTGCAAGATAAAACCTCTTCCCAGGGAACAAGTTATTAGCCTCTGCCTGAGCTTCTTTTTCATTTATCCCAACGACCCAGTGGTCATTGTAGAACCCAAATTCCTTTATCATGTCATCTTCCAGGGTTAGATACCAAGCTGGAATACGGTGGCCCCACCAAAGTTGCCTAGAAATGCACCAATCTCGGATGTTCTTCAACCATCTGTAATTTCAATTTTCTTAATGGGTATAATCTCTAAACAAAGCAATTTGCTAGCATATTTAAAGTCCGCAAATTATCACGTGTCAATAACATTAGAAATGGTAAGAATAGGACAAAATCCTTATTTTATAGTAAATGGGTGGTCAAATGAAATTTCTGAAAAGGAGAATCACATATGTAAAAGACCAATACAGTAACAAGTAAGAACAAACAGAAACTTGAGTAATATGTCTTCAAAGCACTGTTGGAAAAACCGGGTGATCTAACCGCAAACTGCACGGTTAGATCGGAACCGGCCACTGGTCGGTTCCGGTTTTGAGCGGTTTTGGTGATCAACCGGTATTTAAAAAAAATTCAAAAAAATGTATATAAATTCTTGAAAGTAAGAAATTTGGTTTGCAGTGCGCTCTTTCATATTCTTTACATTATGGTAAAGATTAAAAATTGTTTTGGTCATTAATACTCACTTTAATTCAAAAATCGCTTCGTTAAAATCCATTTTTTTTCATTAATTTTCAAATTCTTTTGAATGTGTTTTGTTTTGATCATTCTTTATATGCTTTTCACATTTTAGTAGGTTTTTTTTTTCTCTTTTTTATTTTTTCAACATTTTTTTGACCGCCAGGGACTTGCCTGGTTAGAATGGTTGAATCCGTCGGTTTACCGGTTAGGCCGGTTAAACCGCTTCTGGGCCAATGTCCGGTCAACCGTTCGGTTCAATTTTGTGAACACTGCTTCAAAGTATCCATGAGTATCAACGCACTGCTATCACAGAATCTTATCAACAAGTAAAAGGATAATCTGAAATAAAAGAATATGAGCACGGACCTGAACCAGTCAGCTTCATATTGTTTCGGGATGATCTCAATTCTTCCATCAGTAACAGCATCACAAGCTTCTTTTGCCATGTCAGCACAGTCAACAAACCACTGTGGCTTTATCATTGGTTCCACAACATCGTTAGTTCTTGAACAGATTCCAAGGCGCATCTCATTATTTTGAGCACCTCTGCAAAGTCCCTGAATGAATGAAAAAGAGGAATTTAGCAATGTTGCAGCAATTCCAATAGAGGAAATTATGGATGAGTGGGAAGCCAACAAGCTCAAGAGTGGTCCTGCCACTATAAGTCAACATCAAGAATGATATAATACAAAACAATGCACCAAATTTGTAGATGTAAAACTAATTAGGTAGTACTCAGTTCCATTCTATGGCCAACTTAAAATTTTGTAGAGTTTTTTTTTCATCTTATTGACTGATATTCTTTTTTATATATTTAATTTAGAAGATCACAAATTCATAAGCTTCCAGACAAGAAGATGTAGAAGCATGACAAAAAGAAAAAGTTACCAATATTCCAGAGACTGCACTTTAAGTATGGATTTATTTTCTCAGGTTGATAAAGTAATTTCTGATCATTTCAAATCAAACTTCATCCAGAACTTGTTTATAGGAGGAAAATGACTTCCCTAAATTACAAAAGGGATCTTTAAGAAAATCCTATATGATCTGTTTTTTTAAGACAATAGATATCCATAGTACAAGTATAAGAAAATAAAAGTCATAGCTCACCTATGTGCTAATTTTTGGACCTTTTAGAGGGGCAATTTACATTATTGCCTGACTTGTAAAATAAAAATGAATCCTAAATATGAAAAAAGGGTAATGCAATACACTTGTGCTAACAGGCTAAAGTAGTGAAACACAGGTATTTTTTGACAGAGTAAAAAACAGTTCAATTACCCACATTCCTTTCAGAATAAAAAAGGGCAAACCATATGTAGTCGAAATACCCATATTTTGGCTACTTAAAAAGCAGTTGAGAAATGAAGTATTGTGATTCCCCGTATTTGATCTTTAAGACTTAAAAGGAAAGGGATGAAATACAAGTAATAGCTAAAGACCATAATTCATTCTTTTTAAAAGACACCCATGAAATACAGCCATCGATTTCTCATATTTCTTTGTTAAGAGATCCTTTAAAAAGGAAAAAGCGATGGGTTTCCACCCTAGTCAGCCAGTATTTTTTATATTCCCATGTAACCATGCTATGGGTGAGACGCACAAAAACAGGTGATGTGAATAGCCAAACTCTGGTAAAAGGCTCGGGTAGCCGATGCAAGAGCACGGGTTCGAGTCCAGTAAGCAGGTACTTTGTGCATAAGTCAAAGGTTAGGGCCATTTCCGGCCCACCCTCCCTGGACCTTGCTTAGGTGGGACCAGCACCGGGTTACGGCCCCTTAGCAGAACCCAATTAATTGGGAAAAGGCTAAAATAATGATGATAATAATATAAAATACAGAGAAAACCCCTAACTGTCTAGCAAAACCTACTCCTTGACAAATACAATAGTTTAACACCAAATGACCTTTGAACATTATTTAGTGGTCTGAGCAAAAATTTCCAAAAGTCAAAGTTTGGGTTAGTTTTATAAAAGCTCATCTTTTCTTCGACTCCAACAGAATGGCCTGCCCAGCCCATAGGCAGGTAGCTATGCGCCCAAGGGGCCTAGGCTGCCTTGCCTAGCGTGGGCAGACATTTACAGGCACCGGTTCCTGGACACCCACCCAAGCGAGCCAGGCAAGCGCCAAGGAACCGGGCCTTATTTTGATAAAAAACATTGCCCGTGAAGTGCATTTTGGGTCTTTTGACACATCAAATAGGGTAAAAAGGATATTTAGGGGTATTCTAAACCCCCGGAGTTCAAAAAACGTTCAATCCTAAACCCTACAAACACAAAAAAAATGTTGTTTTTTTTAAAAAAATTTAATCAAGAAAAAATTGTAACGTTTAAAGAATCATCCAAAAGCTTACCCAGTCTTATTGGAATTATTTTTTGGATGCTAGTGAGTGTATTTTAAGATTTTTGGGATGAATTGTTGATTTAAAGAATCGAATATCTACTCTTTTTCTTTTTATTTTGTATTTCATCTTATCTTTTATATTGAATCAATTTGTATTGGTCATATAGGAGACTTGGTTTATGTGTAACTGTATGATGATTGTATGCCACTATGGAGTACAAAGAGTTTGAGACTAACATACTATGAAGTATGGATTTGTTTATGGTTTTCATTAAATTTTTAATGATTTGAAGTTTTGAACATTTTTTTTTAATCTTTTCTTTTAAATCAATTAACTTTTTTTGTGCTAACTTTCAACATCCATGTGTATATATTTGCATAAATAAGTTAGTTCGAATACATATAAATGCAAAAAAAAGTACAAACTTGACAGAAATATCTGGATATATGTGCGTTTGGACAGCACATATATGCATAGTTCTGAAAAAATGTCACCTCAGGGCTTCTGAAGTTCTATACGCGCCTAGGTTCCAGCCTATGCGCTGGGTAGCCTAGGCTAGGCCGGCAACCTAGCATTTTCTGAAACTTTGACAGAGACCAACTAAAACGTAGGGAACAACATCTAGCTAATTGGTGTGTCGTGTGTCTTCAAAACGATGAGAGCTTGGATCATCTATTTCTAAACTGTGAGGTGGCCTTATTTCTCTGGTCCCAACTGTTGTAGGACTTCGAATGGAAATAGACCACCCCCAAATCCATTATTTGGATCTGTCAAGGCTTCTTCTGCCCTCCGTATGCCAAGATGGGTCTCTTCTTATTGAGAGTCTCAATCATGACCACTTTATGGTCAATATGGAGAGAGAAATAAAATGAAGTTTCAAAGGGACCTTGATGCAGATCAAAATCTGGTGGCTACAAATTTTATTTTTATTTTTATTTATTTTATTTTTAGAGATTGGGTAGACTTTTTATTTTTAGTTATTACCGTTAATTGTTAAAAATAGGATTTTTAGGTTAGTTTGATTAAATCTTTTTTTTTTTGCAAGTTTTTTTATATCATTAGGTACAATTTCTTTAGGAAAGTTGAACCATATTTTTGGTGCGATTTATTTAGGAATATGTCCGTATTTTCTAAGTGGGATTTATTTAGGAGAGATAGAGTTGAGGTTTACATGAGTATTAGAGAGGCTTGCACGTGATATGGTCTTTTATTAGTGAGTATAAGATAGAGTTGGAGATTACTAGGAGGATACGTCTTTTAGTTGATAGCAATTAAAGTGTATTGGTTATCTATTAGAAAAGAAGTTTTGTTTTTAGGAAATATGTTTTTAGGAACCATGATCATAAGGGAAATCTTGGTAGAAGGAAAGTTACGTGAATAGAAGTCTTAGGAATGTAATGCGGTTTTGTTTATATCTTTTTGTATTCGCTCTTATCTTTGGATAGAAGAATGGAAATAGAGAGTTATCATTTTGGTGAAGCCGAACTCCTTTAGAAGGAGCACGTGCTATGTAAAGGAGAGATGGAATTTTCTTAATGAAAAAAAAAGTGATCTTTGTGATCGTGTAGAGTGAGAGAGAGAGAGAGAGAGAGAAAGAGCCCTTTGTGGGTGTTTATTTCTTCTCCTTTGCTTATGGACCTGTGCCGGAATACTCATATCCGCGCATTTTCTTCTTTTATCTTGTGATTTCCTTCTTTTTACTTCTCTCTTAAATGTGGTTACTTTTGCCGGGTGGTATTTGCCAATAAATTTTATACTGCATCAGACCTCATCCACCCAAAGCCTCCAAGATGACATCAAATACAAAATTATATTTTGGGCCAATGATAACACATTCAAAATATTTTGGTTTGCAGCTTCCTAAAGAGCTCGAAGGATATTCTTCTCTTCATGCCACATAGACTGGTCACAGTCCCCTCATGGACTACCCCAACCCCCAGAGCACTCAAGCTCAACAGAGATGAATGTTCTATAGTTAATCAGGGACCAGTAGCGATAGGGGATGTCATGAGGGACTACCATGAAGGAATTCTACTCTCACACAGTCCATAGGTTACGCAGATTCCACATAGTAGAATCCATAGCTCTCCTTAAAGGCCTGAAAAGGGTTTCCTGGACCTCATTTCACTCCATGAAACTAGTAAAGTTATTGCATGGCATCCAAGAGAGCTGATTGCCCCTGGCGCCTCGACCATATCTTCTACATGGGCAGGGAGATAATGGTGACCTTTTGCTATGTCTATAGTGAGTCGAACCTAACAGATTATGTATTGGCCAAAGCAGGGGCAGGGGCGGCAGACCTAGCCTCTGTCCTTCCTTTCTGTATGCTCTATGTCTCCTATTACTCTCTCAAGCTTTTCATCTTTCCTCCAACCCCTTTGTCCTTTCCCTTCCCTTGATGACATGTTTATCTTTGGCCTTGTGGGTCCCCAACGTTTTTTGTAAAGGAGCTCCCTATTTGTAGACAGCCTTTTCTATATAGGAGCTCCCGACATGTGTGCAGCCTTACTTTGTATTGTCTTATAATTCATCAATATCATCATCCGAGCCTTATCCTAATTTTTTGGAGTCAACTACACGAATCCTATTCTACCATTCTACTCTATTAAGGGTCATACCCTCAGTCAAACCATAAGTCACTCTATCTTTGCCATTGCTTCCATATATGTCCTTAGGGGCCTTTACCTTGCCTTTTTAGAGCATTGCACTTGAACCAAATCAGACCTCCTAAGTAATGTTGTTCTAGGTTGACACTACACCTTAAGATTTGATTGCCTTGTAATTAAATCAATTATATAATACCAGTGTTCAAGAACTGGGGCGATAACTCGGCCTCAGCCTCTGGCCAAGGCGAGTTCCAAGGGCCAACTCTTCCCTGCTAAAAATCATTTAAAACTCAAAACTTCAAGTAAAATATCTTCAATACATGATTTATAAATACATTTTTATACGATTTATATGGTATCTGTGATGATTTGGGAACCTTCTAGTTACATACTCCATTTTTTAATTTTTTCCTTATTTTGATTTCTGAAATATTTCAACGTATAGATCAAGTTTCTCAAAAATCCATCTTTTATACACATCTGAAATTTAAGACTTTTAATGAGTATATTACTTATTTACTTTAAATTCTGTATTTTTAGTTTTTTTTAGCATGTGCACTGGGACTCAGCCGAGTTGCTTGGGTCAGGCTAGGGCCTAGTCCGAGGCCTGAACTAAGTTAGAAACATTGTATAGTACAATCAAACATTTTTCCTTAAAAAAACAAAAAACAAGAAAAACAGAACAGAAAAGTGGAACCTCCCTTAATTGTTCTGCTCCAACCCTTTATGGATGGGAAAATGACTAAAGCGTGCATTTACAAGTATACTATCTGAAGTCAAACATGATCAACCCAAAGTAATTGAAAATTAGCTATTAATGTTTGAACTAACGTGACTTTTCTCCTCAGTCAGTAGAAAACCAAGAGCAGGTTGCCACCACCCACCAAACCTCCAACCCAACCCACTCTCTTTCTCTATCCCCCTCCCCCCCCCCCCCCCCCCCCCCCCAACCCAAGAAAGGAAAAAATGTTAAACAAATAAATACTGTGCAGCATGAGGAAGCTGTACAAATATAAGAAATCAGAAAACTAACACAGCATGAAACAGTAAAATAGAAACTATTTACATTTTCACATACCACTGCCATTTCATTAGTGAAGAAAAATTATCAAAACAGCCCCAGACCCTAAGGAAATCATGCTAAAAGACATAGCTCACATTATAGAATCTGAAGGCCATGAAATTGCAACTAGATAAAAAAGACAACTAGAAAATGATTTTGAGGACTTGAAGAAGAACTCCTCGCAATGCCTCAAAGGAACTCCCCATTAACTTTCTGCTGGAGAAGGCCCTTGGCCTCTCCAAATGATTCTATAGGAGGACCTACATTCCAGCCAAAGGAAGGCTATACAAGAAGAGGGCATTCAAGAAAGAATAATCCAAGTAGTCTTAGGAGAAGACAATTAAGTCAAGAAGAATAGGGAATTGTTTAGGGATTTGGACACCTTGCTCAGTGGTTGGCTGACGCACAACGTTGAATGTTCAAAACCCACTACCATGGGTCTATTTATTAGATGAATCGAATGAGTGCCACTATGGGCCTTCCTGAAAAGGCTGTAAACAAGGTTTCAACTCTTCCAAGAGCACGTATGTTGAGGGATTGAGTTTTCAAGAAATCGGAAGGAAGTGGAAGCAGGCATAATGATCCTAGTGGTTTCACTAAGACTATAGACTAGGAGAACCCAGAAAACCTCATGTCAGGGAAAGGAATATTTGTGCCCTCCATGAACGTCCAATCAATCAAGTGTAAGAGAGATTAAAATCACCTGCTTTTGTAAAGCTTCAATCACAGCCACACGAGCTTTGAATCGTGGCATCCCTTCAAACTGAGAACCCCCGTTGCTATTGATTTTCCCATCATCAGTGAAGATGTTAATGAACTCAAGCTTATGACGTTTTCCAACAGCAAAATCATTTGGGTCGTGAGCTGGGGTTATCTGCAATAAGATAGTAGTAGTTATGATAGGTAATTATGATATAAAAATCTAAAACAGAACAAAGAAATTATGGACACCAGTCAAAGAAAATTTCGTCACCAGAAGCTTATTACATCCAAATACACAACCACAAATTCCAAGGGATTCAAATGACAATTACCTTAACAGCACCTGTTCCAAATTCCGGATCAACAAGCTCTGCATCACAAATGATGGGAAGTTTCCTCCCATTGAAAGGATGAACTGCAAATTTCCCATGCAAGTGAGTATACCTTCTATCTTCAGGATGTACAGCAATAGCAGTATCGCCAAGCATTGTTTCCACTCTTGTTGTTGCAACAACTATATCACCCATTCCCTCATCTAGAGGATATGCAAAAGAAGTCAAAACACCAAATTCGATAGGATTGTCATATCCAGGAACCTTCAGAAGTGTTCGCTCTTTAATGTCCTTATAGTCCACCTAAATAAAAATAAAAAAGAAAACATATGAGGTGCATGCGCATGTCCACACAGGCACAAGCATACAAATACATTAGTAACCAATATATAAACAGATTTGACTTGGTGATTCTTGTAAAACAAAAGATTCCTGACCTGGAAATATAGCATTTCATTTATATACTATACCTCAATGTCAGAGATGGCTGTCCGCAAGATACAGTCCCAATTTACTAGACGATGATCCCTGATAAATAAGCAGTCATATGAGCCAAATGATGGCATATAGGATGTGAATGAAATAGGTTAGACCTGCTAAATGAAGAATTTCCCCCAAGTATCATGCTCAAATAGTAAGAGAAGTAAAATAGAGACTTCTGCCTCACAATAGTAAAATATTAGACATCCAATAAAAATCTATTAGAGCTTTTTTACAACAGTGAATGTTAAGGCAAGCATTAAGATTTACTTCGAAAGTTTATCATACTATCTTTGATAGCCTTATGGGTGCACAGGTTGCTGCCAGATACATCTCTAGGTGGGATTGCCTATAACCTAACCAAATTAATAAAGTAAAAGGCAGAGACTAAGGTACTTCATAATAGAAAAAAATAATTTATTCTATTCAAACAGATTAAACTAGCTGAATCATTCTTTTTAACAGATTCTTTTACAAAAGAGCTTGTAAGAACTTGTATTAACTCGGACAAAATATCATTAGTTCAGAAATCATCTTAAGGAACAAGCATGCTTTGATATTTCTTTTCTTTGTTTTTTAGATGATGAATGTTACTTCATTACTTTAACTAAAATTTCAGAGTGCATTTCCTCACCTTCCCTTTTCTTGGGTTCAGGTTGGATATCCTCTTAAAAGGAAAAAGTGATCTTAACACCATTTTTCCACAAAGTATATGTATTATGACTCCTATGGTGTATAGCAGAACAGTCATGCTGCCATGGAGGACCCAATAGTATATGAAGATCATCCATAGAAAGTACATCACACCAAATGGACTCCTAATGGGTGTTTCCAATAGTAAAATTAACTAAGTAGCAATGGTTAACATGGGTTTCATTATGCCATTTGAACCAGGAGATCTTCTATGGCTTAGGGTGTTATTCTCACATCAGCTTGCGCTTGTCCCCCATCTCCTGCGACACCATGGTACCACAACTACCTTTGTCAATGATAACGGTGCAGACCTTTCCCTTGGGTTGTGCATCTGGTGCGAAAGATATTTTTTTGGCAGTCACGCTTCTTCCACCATATTCGGGGCAGATGATAGCTGCCTGATTAAGAGCAGCTCTCCTTCATCATGATACTACTCTGTTGCGGCCCCTTCTGGTTCATCATCGACTTCCTCATCATAAATTGGTCACAGCTCAACATCCCCTCATAATCCTCATCTGCTTCGCAAAGATTATACCAGCTTGCCTCTTAAGACATTCAAAAGGGCGGTGCCCAGCTTACCACAGTTATAGCACCTAACACCCTGATCGTGAGCTTGAAAAGGTATGTTCTTGATCAAGCCCTTTGCTATTTCAGCCCATCTCTAGGCCAAAAATTTGGGTCAGACAACTAGAGCTGCCTTAGATTGGTATTACGTCCACTGGTGCCCGAGGAGGACCCTTGATCAAAAGTGAATAGCAGCACTGCTCTTCAATTTCCCTTCAACTTCTAAGGCAATACATAGGCCTTATCATGATGACTGCTCAATGCAAGATCAACTCATTTTGAATCGACAGTTTCAACCCACCCATACAGTGGGAAATGAGCTGATTGTCGTTTTCATGGGTATCCTTTCGGCTGATCAACAGGTAAAACTCCTCAATGTATTCCTGCATGCTCTTCTCCTTTAAGTGCAAGTGATGCAAACTTTGGTACAGATCTTGTGCATAATCAACTGGGATGAAGTTTTCTGTCAAACATGATTTCATCTTCATCCAGGTCATGATTTTCTGCTTTCGATAGACTTGCATGCAACTGCTGCCACCAAATTAGGGTGTGACCTTCAAGCCGGCAGCCACAAGTTGTTACCTTCATCAATTCAGACAGCTCCTTCCACTCAAAAAATATTTCAATGCTGGCAATCCAGTCTAAGAAGTTGTGTGGCTATAGCCGACCAAAAAACATTAGTACGTTGACTCGGATGCATCTATCCGCCCCCTTCCAGAGCTTGCACCAGGCATTCCTCAAGAAGGAGATCAGAAACCCTCCGTTGGTTAGAAAGCGGATCTCCAACCCTTCCCCAGTTATCGTAGGGGTCTTCCTTTGTGAATTCAGAAACATCACTCTCATAAATGACTAAAGTCACCGAACCCCACTTGGTAAAAGCTTGGCGCAGCTCATGTGCCAGTTTGTCGAATCACCCCAAAAGGTCATTAAAATTCTTTCGTATAGGACCTAAACCACCACCACGCCACATCCTTGAACTCCTCTCGCAGCCACCACACATATTTGCAGCATCTGAGGCACATTGGGGATCGACCCACTCTGATACCAGATGATGAGAAATGAAACAAATAAGGAAAGAAAACAGGCAACCAGCTGTATTAAATTGAAATAGAAATGGTAACTCATCAGCCATGCTCCATGGTTCCCTCCAGTTAAACCAGGTAAGCTTTAGTAGAAAAACGCACATAAACTGATCTCACCCTTATATCACAAACCATTTATAAACAAATTCTAACCTATATGCATAGTTTCAAAATGCGCTAGGCGGGTCCTAGGCTGCCTAGGGGGTCCAGCCGCCCAACGCCTAGGCGGGTGCCTAGAACCTAGGCGGCCCAGTTGAATCCAAAAAGGATTCTACAGTTATTTATTGTATAAAATATAAGAATTAGGTATTTAGGGCATACCAAAATTCAAAGTATACTACACATTAGCACACACTCCATAAGCATAACCATAAGTCGGTCCATATCCAATTAAAACTTAAAATTTACCAACCAAATTACCAAACCAAAGTTACCAAATACCAAACCAGTAGAACTACAAACTTACACAAGCAATAAAAAAAATCACTTACTTTGATTGCTCAATCTCCAAACTTCCACCTTAGAGATGCTTCTAAGGAATCAAAATCTTCTAAAAAAAAAACCAATGGATTTATAAAACATCAAACACTAAATCTAATATCAATAGGTGATGTTTTGATCAAGTTCTCATAACTTTGAGAAACCCTTCAATCCTAAAGAAATCACCAAAAACTAGTTTTTTGGGGTTTTCTCTCTCTAAAATGGGCTCTAATGAGGTTTAGGTTTCAAATGAACCTAAACCCCCCATTGTTGGCCCCTTAATATAAAAAAAATGGACAAAAATAGCCCCTACCAAAAGTTTTTTCCTCCTCTAGGTGGGGTGTTGTACCTAGGTAGCCGCCCAGGTCTGGGCGCTGGGCAATTTACTAGGCGCCCAGGAACCAACGCTTTGTTTGTGCACCCAGGCCTGGGCGATGCGCCCAGGCCTCCAGATCTGCCTAGGTGGCCACCCAGGCACTGGGCAGTCCGCTTTTTGAAACACTGCCTATATGTGATCTAGATTGTCCATTACAAACATTCAGACATTAAATCTAGACCAAAGACATGGAAGAAAGAAATCCAAAAGTCCGAATAGTCCTTGATGTGAAACATCCAAACCACACCTAATTACAAGCTATACACTTCGGACTCGATATTCTAACTTTTAGAGGCATTTTCCAGCCCAAATCGCTGGGCAAAATCAGTGAAGTGGATGTTTCCATCATAGAGCTCATGTTATCATTTCCGAAATGGGGTAATAATATAAAATCTGCACCAAGGGTGAAAAGTCACACTCCTGCCTCAAGTTTCAGGGCCCAACTATTTATCCTTCAAAAATTGAGTTCGTGAGCCATTGCAAAGTAACACTTTGGTTTAGCTAACAAACATCAATCGAACACTAAACATCTCAAGGCTCTCAAAATTCCCCCTGAAATTTTACAATCCTTTACATACCAGCCACCTTCTTGGATACCATACTTTTCAGGAATGATACTCTTCAACAAGTGAAATGGTTTACGCAACTTTTGTCATTCACCTAGGTGAAACTTCTGCCTGTCTGATGCCCTTGCACATAGGAATATTCTCATCAATTGCCCAATCTTGCAAGCTATGGATGTCAGCATCACGAATATGAATATGATATGGTAAATATGTAACAGTAGCTTTAGAAGCGTGATTCTGCCCCAAAAGATAAGAATCTCATTTTGTGGGTCCAGTTTTATATTTCCTCTTTCAATCACTCCCTTCCATAAGTATTTGGGCAGCTTACCTAAACATAAGGCCAGTCCCAAATATTTAGTCAGCTTACCTATTCATTTGACGAGTTCTGCCATCTTATTCTGTAGTACCAAGATGCCCATTAGCTTTGTTTTGACCACGTTTATCTTATGGCCTGAAAACAACTTGAAGCACCTCAAAAAAAGCCAAGGTTATCCATCTCCAGAGCATTAGTTTCACAAAAATATCAGTGTGTTGTCCACATGTAGCAGATGGGACAAATGTAGGCCCTCTTTGGATTTTTGGAAACCTGTTTACAGTCCTTAATCATCAGTATCCTTCCGGCCGCATGAAAGAGTCCCCCTAGCGATTTCACAAAAGGCCATGGGAGAACCTCAGATATGCTACAGAGTACAGATCTCAAGGTAACAAGGAAAGAACCTTTCAAATCCAAGTGTCAGAAAGATGATACTGATGCAGTAAAGATGATGGGTGGGGAAACTCTGGGTCATTGGCTTATTATGTAACACCAGTAAGCTGATCGCCGCTCAAAACAACCGAAAGTGGCAAGACCAGGGCAGCTCCTTAGGATTGCTTGGAACCATCGACCTAGATCAAATTCTGCTAAAATCATCAACTTGGCTTCTCCTCATTTACATCTATTGTAACTAGACCTTATGTTAATATTACCAAATATGCTTTTGAAGGAGCAGAGGGGCATCCATGTAAAACAATCAAGATTTGTGAAACCAAACCACGATCACAAGCAATACAATGAGTTTGATGACTTCATTTCAAAGCACATAACAACAATTAGTGTATAAATGTTGCACACATAATTGTACCAGTCTACATATTTTGATTTGCAACCTTTGAAATTGGTACACAAACAAAGAAATCTTAATATGGAAAGTAAGTTGTATGAAATAATGTATCGTATATGATTTTGGGAACCATGATTAGATCATCTAAATTTTACATGTGAAACATGGCATGTACATTCATTGCACTTTGCATTGTGTAATCACATTATTGGCTTTTGCAAAAAACTTCATAAGATAAACTATATAACACTACTAGTCTAATCCTCAACTGCTAATATAAAATAGTAATAACATTATTATCATGTGCATTATTCTCAAACAAAAAAACAATATCATGTGCATTTATAATTCTATATATAAATTAAATCATATGTATTTAGATTTTAAAATCCCAAGAATGTAAGAAAACCACTATTGTGTGTGCCTATCTGTCTTTGCATAACCTACTAAACTAAAACAATCATCATCATCATCATCATCATCATCATCCTTTTAAGCCATGTCCCAATTAATTGGGATCGGCTACATGAATCCTGGTTCTCCATTCTACTCTATTAAAGGCCATATCGTCAGTGAGGCCATAAGTCCCCATATCTTTCCAGACTACTTCTAACCACGTCTTTTTTACCTTAAAACAATAAGATCATAATTATGTAGAATGCACTATAATTTATGTGGGAGTAAAGACAGCAAATATATAGATATGCACATAGAAACTTCTCTCTAATTTCTATATCTCTTGGGATTATTTTGAATGTATAGGAAATATACAAAATGAGTAAAATGTTATCAAGCCATTAGTCATATTACTTTAAGCCAGGTCCAACTTCCAAGTCAATGCTGACATAGTTTTTCATTCTGAACCTATAGAATTGTAATTTCAATCAAATCACACATCGCAGTGTACTAGGCCTTCTAACTCTTTAAGAGGTCTATCTAAAAGATTTGCGATATAACTGTGAAGATGTTTCAAATACCACACAAATCACTAGACATGCTAGTTTGATGTATCCCATAAACTACAGGGAAAGAAACAAACCAACGAATTCAATAAAAAAAAAAGGATGCACGTTAGCGCAACAACTTTCGTGCTAGGCTAGCCTTGTTGCAAGAACATGGATGCGTGCTAAGCTAACATATTTAAACATCAATTAATGCTATGCCACGGCCTTCTTCCTATAGTAACTTCTAATGTTGAATGTCCAGTTTTGAACATGGACATCAGTAGGAAGAGTCGATCAAAACACAAGCAGAAAAGTTCATCTAAGAGTACAAGGAAACACCATATTGCATTAACATCTTCCGTGTTAACAAAAAGAGGGGATGTAGCATTTCTAATACCCTCAGCAGCAAGCATTCATTAGAAAGTTGTTGATGAAAGTTACCTATAAATTAGGCCTTTCTTGTACAGCCTTACGAAGGCCTCAGTCACAGCCCTTGATCGGTTTTGGTCCATCGTAAAGTACTGATAGAAGAAACATCCCAAGATCAGACTGTTTCCAATAATATAATATCACAGAACACCTAAACTTCCACATTTCATATTTTACTTTTATTAATCCAGTCATATAATAATGCCGTTGAAGATTTTTCTATACAGCAGTCATACCTCTCGAGACCAGTCAAGGGATGCCCCAAGCCTGCGCTCCTGATTCAATATGGTGCCACCATATTCATCCTTCCACTTCCACACCTTTTCATTGTAAGAAACAGCAAGAATTCAGGAAAGTGGGGGAGGGAGGGACGGGGGGAGAGAGAGAGAGCAATGTGAAATAAGTGAAACACCACTCCAAAAAAATCTTTGAAACAAAGAAAAGATCATGTTGATATACTCGCCTCAGCCACAAAAAGCTCCCTTCCAACATCATGTCTAGTGACATGCCTTTCTCGCATAATCTTCTTCTCTACAACCACCTGCAGAATCACATCCCAGAACTTTAAATAAAACAACTTCACAAAGACTTAACAAAGGCACAAAATGAACTAGTATTTTGAATTTCAGCAAAAAAAGGAAATACCTTATACGATTTTCCATCAGTCATTATATATGCTCATAAAAAAAAACCTCCTAAAAATAACAATATTATAATTTTGCGAACATAAAATAAATGAAAAGGTACAGCTTGCTCCCATGGCTTCTCCAATGGGTGTGCAGTCAAGAAGGCTACTTTAGTAAGTTAAGCCTCACTAGAAATATGTTCTTAACAGAGCAACCAATACAATTAGGAGCAGAAAGCACTGAAAAACAAAAAAGGAGTAAAAGTAAAGAAAAACAACTTTCAAACAATCATAAGATTCAGGGACAGAATACATGCATTTTATGATATGTATTATGTCTTCTTGTTTTTTTGGGTGAAATTTTATAATATCCACTGCTCATTTTTTTCATTAAAGTAAAAGAAGGCCTGCAAGTCCAGCCAGAAATCATATAATCTTGCAGGTAATCCAACACATGACATACCATTTGATCTGGTTCCAACATGTGAGGACCACATGAGAAGTTGGGAACCTTCCCTCCTGGCAGATGTGGTAAAATAAAAGAACTAGAAGGGCCACGGTCTTAAGGAAGGTGGAGAGATATATGCAAGGATACCAAAGAGCACGTCCTCAGGGGTCTATAGGCAGGGTAACTTAGTGATGCAGTCTAGAATACTGCTCTCAAGTACCTAGACAAGAGAGATAAGTTTAAAATTTACAAGAGGAATTGCATTAGGGCAAATTAGTCATTGAATCTGTATTTCTTGAGTCTTGTTATTCATTTAGGGGCATAAGTACTAATTTCTAGAGTCTTTTATGTCTTGTTATTCACTTAAAGTCTTTTATAATAAAGGGAAAGGATTAGAATAGATGGATCGCCAGAATTAAGTTTTGTTTAGGGTTTTCATATATAAGGGATGTACCCAAGCATAATGGATGATATTATGGACTTTTACTCAAAAGCTAGAGTAGAAAGTGCTCCTTTTACCTATGGTTTTTGCATCTATCTCTAGTTTTGGATCTTTCTTATCTTCTTCTTTGCTAAACCCTAGCTCCAAACTACTAAGTCTGTGTCAGGTCAGTATCAGAGCCCGACGATCAATAAGAATGGTATTCTAGCATAGTACTGTAGCATTACTTTTTGTGCCATAGATCAACAACTATGCCTCCACGCAAAGGAGGAAAAGCGACAATCATAGAAGCCTTTGATGCTAGTTTGTGGGAAGGGATTGCAGATCTGAGGAGATTGGTCAAAACCCTAACTTTGCGTTTGGCTCAGATGGAAGCCCCATTTCAAGAGGATGAAATCGAGGTAGATGAGTTGGTGACCAAGTTGGTGTCAGACAGGTCAGGCTCATGATGTGATCATAGTCAAGAGTTTGGTGCATAGTTCCATCAACCTAGGCACGAAATCGATGATGATTTGAGCATAGATGTTATGGAAGTCTATCTAAGGAAACCATAGAGAAACTTTGTTCTCATCAGGGTTCTCAAGGTCAACATGTTATGAACCAGGACTGACCCCCAATGTTTGACAAGTACCTGGATGAGGATTTAGATATTGATAAAGAAGTGGGTGATCATAGCTTTAATGGTGATCCAATCCGTAAAGAGGATGATGAAGAAGATCCAACCATTGGAGAGGATTTTGTGGATACTCCTATTTTTGATGAAGAACAAAGTGGATGTCAAGGAGTCGCTACCAAAAATATTGGGGGTAATTGGTTTCTTAGTCCCCATAGAAAGTAGTGGGGAGAATGGCGTTGACGGAGGTAATGATCACAATGATCTTCTTCTTGGAGTTTTAGTTGAATATAGAATATCACGTGAGGTGCGCTCCAAGAGTTTGGTGATATTTTCTCCAATGTGTTAAGGGCCAAATGTTTCGTGCTTATGTACTACAAGTATGGCAATTCTCAATGGGTCTAAGACATGGTCAATCAAATATCTATGGGGAATGCAATAACATGGCACAGCTTGATCCCAAGTCTCAACAAGGTAGGATCGTTCAAAATTTTGAAGAAGATCAATGACAATCCCTACGAATTGTGGTGATACCTTGAACGACGAGCCGGCGAATTCGAGGGCAAATTCTTTTGAGGAAGGGGGGACTAATGCTATCCAAAATACTGCTCTCACATATCTAGACAAGAGAGATTAAGTTTAAAGTTTACAAGAGGAGCCGCAAAAAGGAAAATTAGTCATTGAAGCTGTCCTAGTATGTTTTTTCTTTATTTCTTGAGTCTTTTTATTTAGTTAGGGGCATAAGTAGTAATTTCTAGTGTCTTTTATGTCTTTTTATTCACTTAAAGTTTTTTATAATAAAGGGTCATGATGAGATTATGAGATTAGAAGGATGGCCAAGATTAAGTCTTGTTTGGGTTTCTCTTACATAAGGAATATACTCAAGCATAATGGACGATCATGTTATGGATTTCTATTCAAAACCCTAGAGCAGCAAGTGCTCTTTCTTTTGTATCTGGTTTTTACATCTCTAGTTGTGGATCTTCTCTATCTTCTTCGCTAAATCCTAGCTCCAAGCTACTAGGTCTGCACCACTTAGAGAGGTAAGAAAGTCAGAATATACCATTGTTTTTTCATAGACAGGTAACTTCTGTCTTGTCATTGGAGCGTCACTGTCATTTGATATTGGATTATGGGTGTGAATGGCTGTGATGATGAATTCAAATTTAGTATGCCTATCAAAAGAAAGAGAATTTGTGATGAGTATAAATGATTTATATGTGTGATGGATTTTTTTTGTCGTTAATACACATGAAGGGTTAATAATTAAGTGATAAAATTGAATACGAACTCATCATTTATAAACTATTCTTGTTTTCTCTAGAAGGAAGCATCACTAGCATCATCTTTTTAAGTATTTCATATTATTGTCCCTATTATATAAACTTCTGGTTTTTTACCCCAGTAAGCCAAGCAAAATACAGTTTCAGTTCATAGATTGATAAGGAATTTAGTACCTGTGTTGCTATTCCAGCATGGTCCATGCCAGGAATCCAAAGAGCATTATAACCACTCATCCTCCGCCACCTAATGATGGTATCCTGAATAAGGGGGATTAAACATTACCAGTTATAAATCTAACATAACAAGAAGTCTTTGAATATATAAGAAATCAGAAAAGAATAATGACATAAGGGAAGAATAGAAAGAAACCTGAATTGCAGTGGTAAGACCATGCCCAATATGCAATGCCCCTGTCACATTTGGTGGTGGCAGAACCTTGTAAAGCAGGCAGGATTAATATAGAAGGTCAACTTCTCAAAGTTTAAGATCTCAGATCTCAGTACAAGATATACAGATTGATGAGCTCATTTATTTACACTTGTATCACAAAATTGATGGACTATGAACTCATAACGCAAACACTGGATGAACTTTACATTTTTACTTTAAGCTGTGAGCATGTAGCAAATAAATGCAAGAGCTCAGTCGTCAGAAACATTATCTACAAGCACAAAAAATATGGTCTGGAAGTGGAATCAAACACTTCTCTACTGTTGTTAGCAATAATTTTCAGTTTAAGGCCATATAACAAATCACAAAAATGAACGAAATCATACAACCAAACCACAGTGGTTTAGAATCTCAAAGCCAAAAATCTTCACTGAGACCCATGATCTGCTAAGCAATCTACTATTGAGGTTGCACGCCAATATTAATTGATCACAATTGTCATGTTAAATCTGAAGTGCCAATAAGTGCCCACCTTGGGTACCTTGAGGCAGGGTAGGGGCCAAGGCAGCTTGTGACAGCAAGGTGACCCCCCTAGGTGAGCACTGAGGAACATGAGGCAACATCTAGCACCTCAGCCCACCTCAGGCTGCCCACAGCTCAATTGGTGAAAAAGGTCCTCAGGCCATGGTCATTTTCATCTTTCCTCCCCATATTTGGGCAGGGGGATGGGGGTAATCCAGCCCCTCCACCACTCCCAAGGTTTGGGTTTTCTAATAAAATTAAGACAAAAGTTATTTAAGTTGTGTTATGTGATTCAACATTTACCTAATTATTTTCACAATTTCGATATTTCTTATAGTTCAATTGTTTAATGTTCAATTGAATACACATACATAATTACATGTAAAATTATATATAAGACGTACAATTTATTTCAAGTACACATATCAGTGGTTCAAAAAGTGCTAGGCGCCACCCAGGCGACCAAAGGGGTCCAGGCTGCCTAGGCGAGCTCTCAGAACCTAGGCGGCCTAGTTGATTAAAAAAAAACTGATGAAAAAACTGATGAGTGATGACTGATAATGATTAATACATAAGAATTTTGATAATCCATAAGACCATAATCCCAGTTAAAAAAAAAAGATAGAATTTGAGAAGATAATTTTGATAATCCATAAGCCATAATCCATATTTTCATACAATGCTAAAACAGTAAAACCATACAAGCATACACTGATATTCTGATATACTGTAGACGGTACACACAAAAATTAGATAGTAGAACTAGAAACTAGAAAGTAGAACTAGAAACTAAAAATTAGAAAAGATAATTACACAGAAATTCAGAAAATATACAATCTAGGACACAATAGTCAACACTTAATACAATAGTCAACACTCAACACCAAGAGTCTTCACTCTTCAGTCATCATCATTGTCATCATCATCAGAAGGAATAGGGTAAGCTTCATCATATGCATCAGAATCGAAGCCATCATCATCAGAGTCATCTCCCTCTTCAATATAACGCTTGTCCTCCTCTATTTCTTCTAAATCTACCTCTTCCTCCTCTTCTTTTACCTCCCTCTTACTAGTATGTACAGATAAGGCCCTAGGAGTCTTGGCTGCTCTACACTTTTCTATCCTTTTGTGCTTACCTGAACTCAAATATTATATCATTTCCTCCCTGATAGTCTCAGGAACATTTTTACACGGGGCAACATCCCCCTTAATACTGGCAAGGTATTTTAAACCGATAAACTCCCCTATTAGTATCCTTTCCACAATAACTACATTTAATACGATTTTTGTCATTCAGATTCGGATTATAACCATACTTCCAACCTGGATCACCACTTCTAGAAGAACTTGGAGAAGATATTTCCGCATAACAAGGCTCATTTTCATCATTTTTTGGTTCTTTTAAATTCAAAAGTTGTCTAATCTCATCCCAAATAGCTTCAAAAACCTTTTTACAAGAAGCAACACTCCCTTTAATACCGGCAAGATGTTTCTTGAACTGGTTAATACCCCCATTGGTATCTTTTTCACAAAAATTATACCTTATACAACCCGGATCACTTCTTCTAAAAGTAGAAGATATAGACCTATTCAAATGACAAGGATTTTGTTCCTGTTTTTGTTTTACAGAATTCATATAATGCTTAATCTCCTCTCTGATAGTTTCAGGAACATTTTTACAAAGGACAACATCACCCTTAATACCGCCAAGATATTTCTTCAATCGGTTTATGCCTCCTTTCATGTCTTTTTCACAAAAATTGCTTATAATGCAATTTTTGTCATTTAGATTAGGGTTATATCCATATTTCCAACCCAGATCTCCACTTCGACTAGATCCTGAAGAAGACATCTCAAAATAAACAAGCAATCTAAAAAATAAATTTTTGCATTTACTTTGATTGCTCGAACTCCAAACTCCCACCTCTGAGATGTTTTCTGGTGCTGAAATAATAAAAAACACCCTCTAATAGGATTATAAAACTCCAAAACTAAATCAAATCTACATGGATAATGTTTGGATCCATATTCCGTAACTTTGAGAAACACTTCGATCCAATGAAAGTCACAAAATTTAGTTTTCTTGAAGTTTCATTCTCTCTAAAATGGGTTCTTGTGGGTTTAGGTTTGAAATGAACCTAAGACCCATCCTTCAAACCCTTTATATTTCAAAAAAAATCAATACAACAAAAATAAATAAATAAATCCGCCCCTATGCGGGGCGTAGGCCTTGGGCGCCCGCCTAGGCGGGTTCCGTACCGCCTAGGCAGTCGCCCAGAGACTGCAACCCAGTTTGGCTGCCTATGCCTAAGCGCTGAGTAGACCGCTTGTTTGAACACTGACACATATACACTACATACATATGCATTCATACATATAATATATACATATATGTGCATATTTATAAGGTAGGGGTATTAGAAGACTCACGACCAAATCGCCCCTGCGCGGCCAGATTATGAGCTAGGACCTGTTACTTTTCTGGGGACACAACTTCTTTTATGGGTATGAACCTTTGCCATCATCAAAGTCTCAAGATCACTTGTACAAGTCCGATTTGTTAAGAAGAATGAGGTGTATAAAGTCCAAGCATCTTTAGAAGAAAAGTGATCATTTGCCTAAACCAAATATGTGATTTCCATAAACGTAATTACTAAACCAAATAATGTTTCTAAACACAATGAATATGCAGATATGTGTCTAACATGAATAAATGCGACATGCATGCAGCATGCAGCATGCATATAAAGGCACAAATGCACAGGAGATATGAACCAACTCAAGTACTTGAACATTGATGCATACGAGGATCGGTATAAATATATGAATGGATGTATATGTGCATGTGTCTGTGAGTACAGTGGATCCAAAGAACAGAGCACGGATATGGATGGATGTTTACATGCATGTACGTTTGTGCATAAAAAAAGATCCAAAGAATTAGCGTGGGAATCTCATAATTATAATCAAACCAATATATAAGTACAGAAAAATTGGCAGGGAACAGTGACCTGGTTTGCTTCTGGAAACATAAATAATATCTCATGCATCAACCATCATTTTGTATATGTGAAGGATCAGTGGCAGCAAATAAAGTAGCTCGCCACTTATTGCTAAAAAAAGAAGTTACAGAGATATTTTGAATAAAATTATAACTTAGAAAGTGGAAATTCCCCCAAGCCTGTACTGATTCTCTCATGTAGGTAAAGAGAATTTAGAAACCAGAAAATCCCTCTTCCTATGCCTATGAAAAGTCTCTTATAACTCCATATCAGTCATGATAATGAACATCATAAAGAAATAAGCCATAATACCCAAGCTAATTCTCTCTGCTGTGCAATAACCTTACTACCTTGTTTCTATGAACAGTGGATATAAAAAACATCGATCATATATCCTCAGTCATATAGATAATGCTCACTCCAACCAAAGAAATCAATTCCTACTCTCTAACCTACATAGCAGATCATTACATTCACATGTTCAACCATGGAAGCATCCAACTCCAGCAGGCCTAAAATCATATTTGCTGCCTCCACGCCTTCCATCTCAAAATAACCAATCAGTTATGGATAGCAGGTCAACTAGTCTTGGAGTCTGAAGAGTTCTGGTGCATGACACCTAATCTCAATGTTCTGAAACTTAACTTGTAATTAATGTCGTGCATGTTTTGATGGTAAAATTGTAAGCCATATAAACCACTGTAAGTTAATTCTAAGTATTATTGTGCATATTTACCATGAAATTTTGCATCAAATCATAAATGTTGTACCTAAGAACATACTAATACAAATAAAAATTCCATAAAAACCTGTAACAACTTTTCTAGAAACCCACAAATTCGCTTCCGAAGTTTGGCCAAACATCTAAGAGACTTCTACCAACAATGGATAACTGCTAAGACCATCAAAGACCTTTCTCTTCCTACTTTTCTCCCCCATATAGCTCGGCAGGCCTCTTTCTTTGGAAAGCCTCCATAACAGCTATCCTTTGGTCTATATGGAATATGAGGAACTCCAGAATCGTCCAAGAAATCGAGTAGTTCGACTGCACCCCCAGAAAGAGCTAGAGATATCACTATTGATTGGGACAACCACAAATACCTCAAGGGCTACTCAGAATCAGGTTACACGTCCAAGTTGGACAACATACTTTGATCAAAACCACCATGTCTATCTAGACCCCCCACCCCAAACATAAAAAGAAAAACAAACCCCTTCCAACTCGGAGGGGGTTCCTGGATCCCCCCACCCAAGAGGAGGGGAATCCCCTGCCTTGTGGGCTCATAAAGTCAAAATCAACAGATTTTCTATAGGGGACCCAGGACGATGGTGGCATTTCCAGAAAGGAAAGAGGGTTTCGACTTTTGATCATTTCTCCATTCCTCCAATCGGTTCGCTGACTCAAACTGGGCTCAAGCAACCGCTCTCCTTGAAGCCCTCAAAAGATTCCATGTGGGACAACCATCTTATCGTCAAAGCCAACTCCAAAAGTGTTATTTCATGGGCATATGGACATTCATGTAAGCCATGGAAACTAACCCATATTTTTTACTAAATTGCTCATCTATATAGGCCACTTTGAGTCAACTTCCATTATACCTGGCCTGAGGCAAACTCGATAATTAACACATTGGCAAAACAAGGAGCTGCACCCACATCTGCCGCAACATAACAATGATTTTTTTGAGGACTTCAATTACCTTTTTTATATGTTTCAGGTCTTTCTTAGCGTTGAACCCCGGTTTGTGGGATGCCACCTTTTTTTACTGCTATTTGTTTCTGTCTCTTTTCTCTGTCATCTCTCTCTTTCTACCTCTCTCCTTCTACATAAATTCTCCTCCCAAACATGCCCTTGTTCTTATTTTTAAACCATCTCCTCTTTCTCTCTACGCTTCGCCCTTCCCAACCATCTTTGACCTTCACTCTATTTTCTGCCCTCCTACTCTACTCTCGCTCTTCAACCCAACTAGGCCACTTCCCTTTACTCCCTACTTGACATTCTCTAAATTTTATGCGCTCCTCCTATCTACTTTCTCTCTTACACCCACATATGGCACTTCTCTTTTCTTCCCACCTCTGCTTACCTTTTTGTAAAGACTGCTTAACATTTTTGAGCAAATGGTTCTCAACATACTGATTTTCTTATTTAAAGAGCACCCAGTCTATGAGCTGCCAACACCTACATCTCGTGGATTTTTAGTAAACATACATATAATTAATATAATAGAGAAAAGACATACAACCCCCATCTCTGTAATAGTAATCCCCGTTAAACCCTCGCATCCATGGAAAGTCCATGTAAACCCTCCACTTTAAAAGAAAAGGAGATTGAACCCCCTCTACACATTTTCCATTGTCCAAATTACAATATTCATCCTATTACTCTTTCTAATTAACCGTTCATCCGAACACTAGAAAAACTCCCACTCTTTCTCTCTTCCTCACCAGGGAACCCCTTCCTTCCTCTATCTCTCCCTCTCAACTTCCCTTGAACCCCCATCTCTCTCTCTCATCTCCTGAAACTCACAAGAAGGTTAAAAGAGGCATTCCAAATTTCATTTATACGATGTAGTTATTAGAAAATACAAAAAGGATAAATGAAGTAATTTGGACAATGAAACAAGGATAGGAGTTCAAGTTGTTCAACCTCCTTTTCTTTTAACTTGGAAGGGGGCCATAGGCTTTCATGGACCCAAGGATTTATTCGGGATTACAAATATAAGGAGGGGGGCACATCATTTTCCTAAAAGATAACTTCTCCAAAAACAATACCAATATACACTTCAATAGAATGTACTGAAAAATTTTCCAGCCTAAGTATCAGTTCCTCGCAATTATGGAGAGAACAATTGAACAAACCAAAAGCCCTCTTTGAGGAGAGTAACAAGGAGGAGCAGTACAGAATGGGAATGAAAGTAATCCTCTCACGTCAAAAGAAAGCAATAAAAGATCTGATGATTATCCACAAATTTTCCTTCCTCATTAGAGTGTAACTTGCATGTTTAGTATGAGATCCATCCAACTTGACCAAAGTGTCCATGAAAGTTTATTAATATATATTTGCATTAATAAATATAGTATATTTAATATGTAATAAATTTTATTACAATATAATAAATTATATAATATTTCATATTTAATATTTAAATAATATTTAATATATAATATTTAGTAGATAATATTTTAATAATATTTGAATCGTATTTAAATAACTATATATTTTTAGTCATACTAAATAACGCATATATTTATTTAACATATTTATGAAATACATTTAAATTTATTTAAATATATAAATATTGAAGTATATATTTATAAAATATATTTAAATCAAGTTACCAAACAAGTTACTAAACATATGAAATTCATTACACAATGCTTTTTAAATGTGTTAACAAACATGGAGAAAAGAAAGTCTGCAAAAGTTTTTCCTGCTAAGTGTTTACACATGTAGGTATTTTTCATGGGGAAATATTTACTTACCAACCAAACGTGCCCTAAAATTCCTAAGGATGTTGCAGCATAATTGTTTGATGGCCAATTTACGTAGGAGAAGCTTTTTCTGAAGCCTAAAACTTGCCCACCCGTGGACAGAGAAAGAGGCCCACCAGGACCATAAGAGGTTGTCAAAGTCTAGTTTTTTAACCAAGAGAATTCAGATTTAAAAGGTTTTCGGCAAGACAAAGGTGGTGGAGTATCTAGAAGGATAGGTTTATGTTCAGGGGTGGATTTAAAGGCGGCAATGGAATGAGAGATAGGAACCTTCTCTTCCCACTAATGGGAGATCAAGGACTGTCAAGCTTAGCTAGGGTGGGGTCAGAGGAGTGGTTAGACCAAATATATGTAGAAGCAAAAGCAAGATTTCAATAAGATCATTAAGAGAGAGGAAGTTTGAGAATAGCCTTAATACTAGCCGAGCAGTTGGTTTCACTGAACCATCTGATGGTATTAATATCTCCTCCAATTACTCATGGCCTTGGTGAAAATGAGGCAATGGCATTAAGTTCCCGCTAGAAGCCTCCCTAATATTGGACATTTCAAATGAAATAAGATATTCCCAACAAGCACTACTGTGTATCTACGTACGGAAAGCACAAGCATTTCTCTACATATCAAGAATATGCTTTAGGACTTAGGCCCAGCCACTTCATGTTATTTCTTGACTAAATAGCACATGGCGAGTATGAACGCAGTTAATTTTCACTAGCATTGAAACTCTTTAGGTCATTCAACCCTTTTAAAAGTCCAACTAATTGCCTTCACCAGTTGCATCACTCCCCATCTCCACCCAATTCCTTTCCTTCTCTTCACAATAACGATGAATTGGGTTCGAAAATTCTTCTTTCCTTTATTCCTTTTCTTCCATTCACTCATCAAGCCAAGTTTTTCATAATATTCTGAGAGTCCCAAGTCTTGATAGATTTTTATGGAATCTTTGCAAAACAGAATATCTTAGGGCATACATGAAATTTAGCTGGAAAAGACTCAATGAGTCGACTTGGTGCATGAACAATATAAACTATTGAACCAAATCTTATTAAAATAATAATGAGGGACAACTAAATGCAACAATCAACTCAGACTCCAATGAGTCATATTTAGAAAACATTTAAACTGCTAGGTCAGTCTTACTTTCGTAGAATATAGAGTTAATCTCATCTAACCATTCAGATGGTCAAAAACAGGCACAACCAGCACAGCTGTGTTTCTACAGGATCAATCCAATACTGACATCAAATGGAAAATTTGTGATCTACAGTAATCAAGGTTGAATGCTTCATCACAAGCCAAATGAACCAATTTCATACTTCAATAAAATGAGGATAGGACAAGACTCTGTAGTACGCTCTGATTCAGTACATGTCTAGAATCTATACGCTGCAGCAAGAAAATATAAAAGGACTTCATTCAAACTACATATCTCCACCAACCAGTCAATCTTAAGTTCTTAACCATGACAAGATCCATCACTCAATAAGATGGAGAACTCAAAACATTTTCTTCTTTTGAAAGTGCAAGACCTAGTTCCAGATTGCTTACAGTATCAGTGCTTTTCAATAGACAAGAAAAAGAAAAGAGCGTTGATGGCCAGTGATTATATAAATAAATTCCAAAAGTTGTGAAGCAGACAATCAGTACCAGTAATTCACATCGGCAGGTAGAGCCACAGGGATGTTAAAAACTCAGCATAAGAATAAACATATTCAAGAAGCTGCAAAAATTCACAACAATAAAGCATAGATTTTTTCCCTTTCTTTGACAAGTAATTAAGTACTTTGATAGAAAACAGTGACTCAACCAGAGAACAATATTGAAACTAATAAGGATGCCAATTGGATTTACAAAAAAATATGTTCCTGATAAACTTATATGTTATTAAATTAGCTGACAAAAATGCACAAATTATAAAAGAAAATAATCATATAAATAAATAAAGTCCTACAAGGAATAATCAAAGCATCGAATATTCTATGGCTTCAAGCCTTGAGCCAACGATGGTTCAAAACTGACGAGAAACGACTATCAGAAAATATCAAAAAATTCCAATTTATTCATCAGCACCAACATTCACAGAATAGTAGCTAACAGGGAGAGGAAAAAAAATAGTTCATGATATCAGGTGATGCATGCTTCATATACCAGCAAAACAGAAACACTTACAATTACAAATGGAGGCCTACTGCTTTTAGCATCTGCCACAAAGAAACCTGACTTTTCCCACCATGCATACCATCTGAGTGATCATGAAAAAAATAAGTGCAGGGGATAAACCATATGAACTTTGTGACAGTTCTTGTACTTTACATGCATCTAACATAAAGGATATTACAATACTCACACAGCCTCCACAGCAATAGGACTATATTGCTTGGCCATCTCACGAGAAAGTCTCTTTTTCTCGCCATGTGGAGTCACAGGGTCTACAAAATCTTCAGGGTTCTCATCTTCAGCATCTTTTCTAAGGGCTTTGCGTTCATTTTTCTTGGAAGTATTTGGTCCTTTTTGGGCCTGCATGCAACTTACAAAGAATGATGAGTCTGGCATGGGTTTGTAAACACTATGGGATATCAAACAAATAGGCTTTATAACTCGATCAAAGTTAGCTAGATATTTATTCCAGAAAACGACAAGATGATTTGTTCAAGTTAATCAAATTTTCCAAATTAAAAGATCAAATTCTACTGTGTAAGCCTCTAATTTGATTAACTGCTGATTCCGCAACAGTAATTACCTGGGCCTTTGCTGCTTCTGCTTTCTGGGCAGCCTTCAACTTCTTCATCTCCTTTTCCCTCGCCTACCACAAAGACATACAAGACGATCCTTTTAGACTCAACTAACCAAGCATGAAATTAGAACTAAATACCCATAGACAAACAAACACGTGACTGAAACTAAAATATGACAAAAAATGCACCAGAAAGTGCAAGTGCTCAATGGAGGGATTCAATCTTCAGGCCATATTCATCCCCCATTAACCTGAAGCTCAAGAAACAACACCTGAGAATCCATACTAATTGATACCCCACCAAAATGTTCCATGCACAGCCCATGAAACAACCGATGCAACTATAAAAAGTTTCTATGAGAGGAAAAAAAAAAGATGACTTCGTCAATCCCAGTGTCGAAAGAATTAGGAAAGATGATATTCAGAGATGGAAAGAGAAAGTTCTTTGGAAAATGAATCTATTAGTAGGAGTGTGAACTAGGCAAGCGAGGCAAAGCTTCGAGCCTTGGACATGTTAAACCTCAGCTGGCATAGTTGGAGAGTCAGCTTGAGCTTGCCTTGAGCTTAAACTGAGCTAACAAACTCATAAACAAGCCGAGAAGAACCATAAACAAGCCAAGCACAATATATACACTTGGCTTGATTAAGGGATAGAAATTGAGAGACTCATGATGATTTTTCACCTTTGGTCAATTTATATTTTACGAATTATGTTTTTCATATTTTTATTAGGTGCGCCTCACTAATATGTACACACGCTCTAAATTTCAAGTAATTTGGATTCGTAGGAAAAAAATGAAAATTGAAACACTACCGGACAACTGTGACCGTGCGATGAAGTTTGGATGGTGATGAGGGTAGGCGAAATCACTGTTCATTTTTGCCTATAGGCGTTGGGAAGTGTTTTCCTATATATTACCCTCATCACTGTTCATTTTCGCGTATAGGAGTTGGGAAGAGTTTTCCTAAATATACCCTCACTATTCATTTTTGCCTATAGGCATTGGGAAGAGTTTTCCTATATATTACCCTCATCACTGTTCATTTTCAACTATAGGCGTTGGGAAGAGTTTTCATATATATATATATATATATATATGGGATAATCTAAACTTCACAACCCATCAAATTACAAAGGTTAAAGATAGGGAGAGTTGTGAAGGGTGGATTTTCCAATTTTGTTGTTTATTTTTTTAAAAGAGTTACTTTTTGTTATATCTTCAACATTAAGTAAGGGTAATTTTGTAAATATTACTACAAGACAAGGGGGTACTTTTGTCATCTCCATAAAGGATAAATTTGAAATTTTTACTAAAAGACAAGGGCACTCTATAAATAAAATTTCAGGACACTAACTTCCAAAATATCATTGTACTTTTGTAAAAATTTCTAATTTGCCCTTGCTTAATAGTTAAGTTAGTTATTAAAATAATTTTTTAAACAAAAAGTAATAATCTTTTTGATATATACACCCATCACAACCCCTTCTAACTTTAACCTTTGTATTTTGAGGGGTTGTTAACTCTAGACAAACCCTATATATATATATATATATATATATATATATATATATATATGGGAGTCACTGTTGTACGCCCACGGATGTCCGATAGTGTTTGATGGGGATGTCTGATAGTGTTTGAATTTTAGATTTTTTCTACAAATCCAAATCATTTGAAATTTTAGGCGTGTGTTCTTCTCATCAAGGCGCACCTAATAAAAATATTAAAAAAATAATTCGCGAAAACAAAATTGGCCAAAATACCCCCCAAAACTTTTCAAGGGTATTTTTGTCAATTTATTTCATGTAAAAATAATTGATATTTTTTGCAGATTTGCCTATTTGTGAAGGACACACGCCTAAAATTTCAAGTGATTTGGATTTGTAGAAAACAAATTAAAATTCAAACACTATCGGACATCTGTGATTGTCAAATCGGCCCAGATTGAATCTGGGCCGTGGGCATGTACTGTAGCAGTACGCATCTGGGCGCACAAGATCTTTTCCCTATATATATATAGGCAATGATTTCATGCAATGGTACTATAGTAATATAATGAAACAATCTTTAAAACCCATGACAGGGTCATTTGTTGGACCCCAATTTTTAAATATATTCTTTAGTAACTAATGAACAATCACAAAAATGCAAAATTTGAAAACACATCTTATAAATTGTATTTTTAGCCCAATAAATATAGGTTGTCCATTTGATGAGAAGGTTAGATAGGGGCCTTAGAAAGATTTTTTCCCTTACCCAATTTTTTAGATGGAGATGAGCAATGCTCAAGAAGCAAAAACTGGCTGTGAGTTCGTAACGGCCTAGATCTTGAAATTCACCAATTCGATAGTTTAGATTCATCGTTGGAGGGAGACTCATTTTGACCGTATCTAAGGTGCAAATTGAATTTTATTTTTTGGGAATTGATTATTGGGATGATGAGAACGGGTGTACAATTTTTGGGGTCAGACAAATGGCACAAAGACGGTTTTCTTGAAGTGTCATTTTATTATATTACAATGGCACAATGACATGCAATCACTCCCTTAATATATATATATATATATATATATATATATATATGGATTTTTATAACAGTTTCACTCCACGAAATCCTATAAGCTACATATAGAAAAGGGGTTAAAGTGCTAAAATTATTAGGTAGCCCCTTTCTTAATCCTATTTCTATAAAATAAATATCAGCATTTTTCTCATTAGAAAGAGTAATGATGATATTTGCACTAAATGACAAATGGTATGTTTGTCATTTCGAGAAAGACATATTTGAAATATTTACTAAAAGATAATGGCATTTGCATATAGTGTACTTCAAACTTCACTCCATAAATACCCTTGTCTTTTAGTGAAAATATCAACAATACCCTCTCTAATGACAAAACTGCCCTTATTAATTTTAAAGACAGAGAATAACTAAAAGGACAACTATGGTAATGTTAATAGTTCACATCTCATTCTAAACGTAACCTCTAGGATTCTATAGGGGGTTCCGTTAGGAAAAACCCCATATACATACATACATACATACATACATATATATACATATATTGAAATGTAAGAATCCTTAATTTTTGACGACTAACTTTCTTTATAAAATAGAAGAACCCAATCCAGTAAAGCGAGTCCACAAGGGGTAGGGGGGCGGAAAGAGAGAGAGAGAGAGAGAGAGAGAGAGGCCCATACAGCAAAATGAACCTGAGTGCTGACAATGGGCTTCTCCACTATGCATCAGATATTCAGAGGCCAAGCAAACATGGAGATGGGATGTAGGAGACTGGGTTCCATGAAGATAGGGTGAAGGTAACTACATAAAGATAAAAAGATAGAAAGAAGTAGGTAATTAGGTTTCTGGAGTTGGAAGAATATTAGAACATTTCGCATAGCCCTTTTTCTCTCTTTTTTGTGTGTGTGGGTTGGAGGGGCATAGAGAGAGTGAGAGTTCTTTGTAAAAATGTATATGGGAATGATCTCATGTCACCATGTCATTATAATATAATGAAACTACACTTCTAGAAAACCATGTTTATGATATTTATGTGATCCAAAATTTTGCACACGCACTATCTTCATCCCAATAATCAATCTCAAAAAAGATAAAATTCAATTTGCACCCTAAATAGGGTCAAAATGATCCCCTCTAATATTGAATTTACACCATCCATTTGGTACAAGATCTAAGCCTTTATGAACTCAAAATCAATTTTTTCGTTTTGGACATTGTTATCTAGTGATAAAAAGGCTATCGAAAAAATTTGAAAAGGTAAAACATCATTCTAAGGCCGAGATCTAAGCATCCCACTATGATGGACAGCCTATATGAAGTGGGCTACAAAACACTGTCTAGGCGTGTTTCAAATTTTTGCGTTTTTGTTATTGTTTATTAGAATGAAAAAAGTGTATACTTTTGGGATTAAAAAAAGGGCCCCGACATGGTTTTTGAAGATTGTTCCATTATATTGCTAGAGAACTATTGCATGAAATCACTCCACACACACACACACACACACACACACACACATATATATATACATATATATATATATATATATGTATATATATATATATATATATATATATATATATATGGCCTGTTCATTTCAGCAGCCTGCCTGGACCACCAAGACAGCCTGCCTAAGCAGTCAGAAGGCCAAATTTTCTTTCACTATAGGGAGTTGAAGTTATGGACTGAATTAGATTTTCTTCAAGGATCAGGGGGTACATGGCGGGTGCATATTTGCTAGAAACACCCAAGCTAGAGTGTTGGAAAATAAGATGCTTGCTGGGAAGGAAGCAGCATGAGATGAAAGGCGAGGGGACCTGGTTTAAGGATTACTGGGGTTTGGATTGAGGGATGAGTTAAGGGAAAGAAAGAAGAAGAGATGACAGGGAGGGAAAGATGTTAGCAAAGGTTTTACTCCCAAGAGAGAGAGAGAGAAAGAGAGAGAGAGGGTAAAGAAGGCGACATGTGATAAATCGATAGAAGAAGGGATGGACGGGCCTAAAGTCTAGAAAAAGCCTTTCCTCTTGGAAGTGACTTCTGTTCCTAGTGTAGCATTGAGGTATTAACCTCATGATTTGTGATGAATCTCTCCTCCTGCATAGACTCTCGCCACAATTTTGAAAACCACATCTTTGTTTCTCAAAATTTCCAAAGATTTGGCATTACCACTTACATGAATATTTATAGAGCCTATCTCTTTATTTGTCCTTCCTAGAAAGCAAGTAATCTAATATTTCCTCAATCTTCCTCTCCACCAAATAACTAACTAGGTTTCCTTCATAGTTTTAGGGAACTAATCCCTATCACAAAATTTAGGAAGATAACGAATTTGTAAAACGAGAAAGAAAATGAAAACACTTCCAAGAAATCAAATTTGCCAAACTCATAACTAGCACAATATTTCTAGAAAAGTTAATCTTTCTAGAAGATTGCCTAGGTTAAACTACAAATTCCTAAAAACTCAAAAGGTGGGATGTGGGGCCCACCCTAGGAGGTAACTGGGGTCCACTTCTTGGCTGGCATGCCAACAGATGGGTGTTGGAGGAAAGTGGTGGCCATGGGCCAAAGCATGCTTGTCCTGATTTGGTACCCTCTCATGGAAGAGATATGGGCATGCATTAGCCTCCTTAGTCGTTGTCCTGATTTGGTACCATCTCATTGAAAAAGCATGTCAAAAAGCTGAAGAGGACCTAGTGAAATAATAGACATCTCATACCATGCTTGGTACCCTCCATAAAATTAGAAAAAATGAAGAGAAGGGACAACCGGCAGTTTCAAGAGAGCATTATTATGATTCATCAAAGCAAAGTTAATTAGTCAGACGATTAAACCACCAACCTATAAGATGTCAGGGATCATGAAGATCATCAAGATACTAGGAGAAAACAAGAAGATTATTGCTGACTAAGGACATTGAAACTTAATTTTAATGCAGATACATTAGCAAGTGTGATATTCTCCCGACACTAAACCAACTTCTTACAGTGTTTGCTAAGTGATGTCTGTAGCAGTGAGTTGAATGGTGAACTTTAATTGAGTTTAGATGTCGCTGTAAAGGGCGAGATTTTAGGCCACCATTTTTAATCAATTTTGGGCTACTGGTTGAATCGAATTATCTTTGAGTTTCATTGTGTAGTTGAACTGCTCTAGCAAGGTGGTGCATGCTACTGCTCAAGTAGCTCCGAATAAACTACGTTGTGATACACAGAGCATTCAAACAAGCACCGTCAAATGAACACACACACATGCATGTGGCTTTGTAAGGATGCAAGTGTGGGCGTTTAAATGTATTGACATGAACAGAGAAAATGTGGGTGTGTGTGTGTTCAAGCACGCATATACATATCTAAATACATGTAAGTGAGACTGTAAGACGCCACGCACAACTATATGGTACATGCACCGAAAAAGAAAGAGACATTTCTCAATAATATGTGAAGGCAATAAATACAGACATTTCCCAACAGTGTCATGGCAGTAACTTGTATAAAGAAATGAAAATAAAAAAGCATCCTTAAGATTGGTGAAAGTTGCGCAACAACACTTGAAGACCAACTAAAAACAAAAATTGGACATACTGAATCATAGAACAACAAATGAGAACCCAGGTGAACATACCTTTTCCTCTTTCTTCTTTTTCCTTTCCAAATCTTCTTCTTTAGCTCCATTGGGGTGCTCTTTTTCCTCTCTCTGCAATTAAATCCAAAAAAAAACTAACATTTAATAAATAGTTGTCAACGTAGCAAAGCAGCAAAAGTTGAAGTGTATGGCTTAAATATGTCAGAAAAGATGGAAACAAGATACACAGACAATTCAACCTTCCCTGTTTATGCTACGAAGGCTTATATCGCAAGCATTAACTTCTATAACACCAAAAAATGAGATGGTTTGAAGAAAAGGGCCCCAAAGTACAAATAAGCGAGCATAACCAACATGAATAAATTGAATTATAAACTAAACGAATGATTTATAAAAGTAGATCCAAGAAGAGGAGTACCTGAGCCATGATGCCCGGATAAAGAACCCAAAATGTTAGAAAACCTATGAAAATAAGAAGCAAGCAAATTTATTGCAGATATAAACATCAGCAGGGTAAATCAACTTGAGTGGCATCTGTATCAAAATAAAGGCCGGAAAAAATTCGGAATATATATATATATTATATTTACCCAATAAAGTGAACAAAAGGAAAAGTAAGCAACAGTTTCCTTCGTGCTATGGCCCAAATTAGGGTTCCAACCTCTCTGTGCTGATGAGGTAGAAGAGGATCGCTGTGTTTGTTAGTTAAGCAACAAAGCATGTAAATTCGCTCTACGAATCACGTTACGACAAGAAATGGACTGTTGATATGCACTGGGAATTTGAGAAAATCTTCAGGTAGTGGGGACATAAGAAGAATTCATGACTCTCTCGTTTTAGCCTCACAAAGAAAAACCAAAGAAACCCAATAAGGTTTTATAGCATGCTCTTGCGGGAGCACACTGTACATTAACTATATGGGTTGAGATGCTACTTGAGAAATTTATTTTATCCCAAATATTGGATCCACTAAAGAATCACTAGATAAAAAGTTCAAGTTTGAGTTCTTCATCATTTAGATCTTGCCCTCCAAAACTTGGATGATCTGTTTTTAATCATAGAATATTAGTTTTTCAATCATATTGAATGTGCAATTTGATTTTTTTTTTTTTTTTTCTTTTTGAGGTTCATTTCTTCAAGTAATTGCATCCCCTGAAATTGGGAATCATAAAATACTCTTAACTAGTATTTTTCTGTAGGGAGCAAATAGATAATATGCGTCCTTGGCAGCATTACAATACTCTAATGACTACCGTCTCTATTTATTTGCCCCTTATTTAAATAAGACATTAAAATAAAGTATTAGAAACTCTGTATATACAAGAAATTACAGGATATAACAATGATATTATTTCTTTATTTTCTCTCGAATTGACGAACATGAGAAAAAATTCAATCCATTAGAACAAGAACACTAAGGAACAGTAAAACAATCCTTCTGAAAATAGAATTTCATTTTAACCAAGAATAATCCTTGACCCAAAAAACTAAAAAAAAATTAACATAACTCATTGATCCCAAAAATAAAAATAATAATTGTCATATTCAATACCAAGTTCTCACATACTTCCATAAACCAGGAGAACACCAGCAAAGGCATATATATAAAGAAATAAAATAAAAATAAAACAAAACAAGACAAAACATCAATGGATCAAGCATGTAAGGAAAGGATTATTCAAAACATTAAGCTCTTTATAGAAGCTCAATAATAAACATTCAAAAAGTATAGAAAACTGCACAACATAAATGTCAGTACATCAAACAAAGGACCTCCCTAGAACTGATTCACCACAGCAGTAATCAAATCTAAAAAAATAAAAATAAAGATTTGCAACATACCTTGTTAGCTAGTCGCTTCTTTGGAGTCTTCCTTCTAAGGAGACTTGTCAATAATCTTCTTTAGTATGAGGTATTATTCCTCTTCAATACTTTAGTAACAAATTATCTGTGATTTCAACCAAAATAAAAATAAATAAGTGAACAAACTTGGGAACCAAAATCAGGGTTTGAATTACGATAGATGTGCGAGGGGATTATTCCCTTGATCTTCCAAATTTCTGAGCTAGAGACACTTGAGTGAGTTTTTTGGATTGAAGAGGCCTTGGAGATGGGATGCTATGGTGGTCTAAGGTTTATGTGATGGTACACCATAGGCAAATTTGTGAAGGCTTTCGGTGCTTTTGGCCTTGAAAAGGCCAGAGTAAGGTTCTTGGAGTTACGGAGGATCCTAAAAGGTTTATGGTTAGGATTTTAACACTTAGGGCTCATTTGGTTCATGCATAAAGTTTGCATATGTAAAACAATTTTCATATGTAAACAGTTCCCTGTGCAAGAGTATTCCAATCCTGTTTTTTCCCGTATTTGCTTCACATGTCTGGAATTCATGTGTACCCAGTTTCCTATGTCTGGTAACACATTGGTAAACTCTCCCAAAATCTGGATAAATACCTATTTTTAACCCTTCAATTGCATATATCAAGTTAACTATTCACTTCAATTCTCCTACTTTCGGGGACGTTAGGTGTCCTACCCTAGCTGCATTTCTCTTAAGAAGTTTTCTCCTTTTCCTCAATTCCAATTTTGCTATACCATTACCATTACAAATCACATTTTCGAGGCAAAACAAACTTGATGAATAATCAAACTGCAATCCATACATACAAATTACGAGTTATAATAGTACGAATGGTGTAATTCAGAAAATTTTATAGAAAATACATTAATAAAAAGGAGAAATCATATCAAATCGAAAAAGTAGGCATAACCCATCTTTCCTTTTCCTCTTTTACTTTTTAATCTAAGGACAAGACTTAAGAAAATCATATAATATAACTATAGAAGACCAATAAGCATTCAAAAGAAAACGCAATTTCACAAACACAAATCCTCACTAATTTAGCAACCATAAATTTCATAAAATTGACCTAATTGATAAAATTGACCTAATTGATAAATTGATAAAATGCAGCTAAAAGAGACCAATATAATATAAAAAAAAAAGTGAATAAATAATGAAAATATTCACACCCAGAATCAGGCCTCTCTTTGAAGTCACTTGATCATTTTCCAAAGATTGCGGGGCCAGCTCCACTTGATCATTATCCATCGACCAATTCAATAGATAAACAAAATACAAAGTGGGTTTTCAATGGATTACTGAAAAAAACAAATGACTGTTGATTTTTTCCCTTCTGGAATCGTTATTGCAGTGGAACTAGGAGGTTAAAAGTATTCTATAAAAAATAAACTGCCTCCATTGGGGCCCCAAAAAAAAATCTGAAAGGAAAAACCAGGAAAAATAAAACAGAAAAAAACCGATACCCAATTCTTTAACCGATTAAAATAGAGCTTCAATGAAACAGAAAAATTTTAAAAGAAAAAAACTTCAAAAAATACAAGAACAAACTAGAAAATACAACAAAAAAAAAAAGCCATACCCTTTCTACATAGCAACAAAAAATAAAAAACCCAATAGTAAAAGAAAAACTAGTAAAAAATAAAAAAACCAATAGTAAAAAAAAAAAAACCAGAAGAAATACAACAAAGAAAACCTATAGCACTTTTTTTTTTTTTAAACAGAGAATGGAATGTTGTTGTGCATTTACCATGAAGAATCCCTATGCTATTGTTATAATTCCGGTTCTATTTACCCCAAGTAAGCAAACCCACATATTCCAGTTAAAAGAAATTTGTTTTTGCCATTAGATGCTGACAAATACAGCACCCCGTTAGGAGAAATTTGTTTTTTCCATTAGATACTGAGCAAATAGAGCACACCATCAATCTCATTGAGTCATCAACAGCCTCATATGCAATGATTTATCTTCAACCAAAAAATAAAACAAAAACCAGCAAAAAAAAAAATTAAAGGGAAACCAGCAAAAAGTAAAAGGAAAAAACCTTACCTTGTTGAAGATGATTAGAGTTCAGAAGTGATTCTCGTTTGAGAAAGACCGCGATAATAGTGGAGAGCGAAGAGCAGAGTCGAGGAAGACGACACAGGGGGTGAGAGAGAGTAGTGAGCTTTTGAGAGGCGCACTGCTTTTCTTTTCCGTGGTTCAGGCCACACGCTAAACCCTCTTTCCTTCTTTATTTTGGGTTGGAACCCCGGGAGCCCGTTAACTTGCAGGGTGCGGTTTGTATAGAGCCGAGGCCCTAAACAATCAAATTAGAGCCCACTTTCAATTAACGTCGGGAAATGTGGTTTATGAAAATCTATCTGTTAGACTTAAAATATATTTTTATATTGAATTATAAAATTTAAGGCTTCAAAAACAGCATAGATTGAAAAAATCTATAAAAATAAAAAAATCTTAAAAATTGAAGGTCCAAAAATACGGTACGAGATATATTATTTTTAAAACATAAAATTCATTTATTCCTCATGTTCATGCATCTTAATGTCGAGATGATCAATTTGATGATATTTTAACATTAAAATAAGCTATTCTAATAAATTTTTTGATGTAGGCTCTAATTTAGAGCTTGAAGTTTATATAAACTATTTCCTAACTGGTTTTCGTATGATTTATGGCCCACATTAGTAAAGCCTTTTTCCCATGACACGAGTTTTCATGGGCCCTTTTACACAAGAATGTAATCATATGCTTTATATGAAAATTCCTTCGTGCTATAAGCTGGGCCGCAGTTTATATAAAGGCAAGGCTCTAAACACTCAAGTAAAGCGCATCTTTAAATAGTGTCGAAAAATGTGGTTTCAATACCTTAAAATATATTTTCATCTCTAATTATAAATTTAAAGCTTAAAAAATAGTGTAGATCGAGCATATTTATTTTTAAAACTTGAAATTCATTTTTTTCTCATATTCATACATCTTGATGTTGAGATGGATCAATTTGAAGATCCTTGAGCATCAAAACAACCTCTTCTAGAAAATTTTTTGATATGAGTTCTAATTTGATCGTTTAGAGCATCGGCTCTATATAAATTTTTTCTTATGAAGTTTTCATGTGGACTAAACGAGCTCTTAGGTTTTCTAAGGCTTTAAGGGCAAAAAGGTAAATTTGGGGAATTAGGGTAAAACTTGAAGGGTATGTATCCTAAAACCACCTCAAGATGGGTAAATGCTATTGGGCAAGTAAGGACTCAATTTGAGCGGCCAAGATTTCTAAAATCTCTCATTTTCATGTTGGAGGTCAAGGACAAGGTCTTCCACGCCCTCTATTGGCCCCTGGTTGACCATTTCAAGATTTAAAAGTGGGGTTTTGGGAGTTTGGGCCATTTTATATATTAATTGCATTGTTTAAAAAAACGCGGGAAATCGCCATGGACGGATCGAATCGATGAAAAAAACGGGAATCGTCGGTTCTAGAGAGAACCGGACAATTCTGCACAGTGACTCGCCTATTCACTGTACGGAATCGGTGAGTCCCGTACGGAAGAACAGAATTTCTTTTTTTTTTTTTTTTTTTTTTTTTTTTTTTTTTTTTTTTTTTTTTTTTTTTTGTAATCCATGATAGATTTTTTTGTAATACTTGATCGATTTTTTTGTAATCCATAATCGAATTTTTTTTTTTTTTTTTTTGTAATCCATGATCGAATTTTTTTTTTTTTTTTTTTTTTTGTAACCCACTTTTTTTGTAATCCATGATCGAAATGTTTGTTTTTTTTTCTTGTAATCCATGATCGAATTTTTTTATTTTTTTTTTTTTGTAACCCATGATAGAATTTTTTGTAATCCATGATCGAATGTTTTGTAATCCATGATCGAAATGTTTGTTTTTTTTTTGTAATCCATGATCGAAATGTTTGTTTTTTTTTTTGTAATCCATGATCGAATTTTTTGTTTTTTGTTTTTTTTGTAACCCATGATAGAGTTTTTTGTAATCCATGATTGAATTTTTTGTAATCCATGATCGAATTGTTTTTTTCTTTTTTTGTAATCCACGATCGAATTTTTTGCTTTTTTTTTTTGTTTTTTTTTGTAATCCATGATCGAATTTTATGTAATCCATGATCGAATTTTATGTAATCCATGATCAAATTTTTTGTAATCAATGATAGAATTTTTTGTAATCCATGATCGAATTTTTTGTAATCCATGATCAAAATGTTTGTTTTTTTTTCTTGTAATTCATGATCGAATTTTTTGCTTTTTTTTTTTTTTGTAACCCATGATAGATTTTTTTGTAATCCATGATTGAATTTTTTTTAATCCATGATCGAATTGTTTTTTTCTTTTTTTGTAATCCACGATGGAATTTTTTGTTTTTTTATGTTTTTTTTTTTTTTTGTAATCCATGATCGAATTTTATGTAATCCATGATCGAATTTTTTGTAATCCATGATCGAATTTTTTGTAATCCATGATCGAATTTTTTGTAATCCATGATCGAATTTTTTGTAATCCATGATTGAATTTTTTGAAAATTTGTGATTTTTTTTTTTTAATCCATGATCGAATTTTTTTTTGTAATCCATGATAGAATTTTTTGAAAATTTTTGATTTTTTTTTTTTAATCCATGTTCGAATTTTTTTTTGTAATCCATGATAGAATTTTTTGAAAATTTGTGATTTTTTTTTTTTAATCCATGATCGATTTTTTTGAAAATTTGTTAAATTTTTTTTTTAATCCATATTATTCAAAGAGAAAATGAGAGAGATGATGATTCTGAGGCCACCCTATCCCAGCCATATTATTCACATATCGAGTCCCAACAGCTACAGTGTAGGGATGAGCACGACAGTGCAGGTGAGCATGAAGGATGGACAAGCTTCAGGGATTTTGGATTGGGAACACAACAAAACACTAACACTCAGGGATTTGGGAATAGTCAGAGGCCTACTAATATCGATGATTCGTTTTTAGATCAAATCAATGAATTGTTAAACGAATTCAATCAATGGCACCAGCGTGACCAAGAAGAACAATAATGTCGTCTATCATTTTATTTTTAGATCATATGTTACTAATTTTATGCTTTATTGTAGTCCATGTATGTTGATATACTTATTCCATGATAATTCTATGTTTATCCTTTTGTGTGATGTAAATTAAATGCTGAATGACGGTTCATGCAGGGAAAGAATATATCAATATTCGCATATTCATTCAAAAACATGAAAATTCTTAATGGAGTACCCTCATTTCTTATTGAATTCCTAAAAAACAATATTTATAATGAATTTTAATAATTTTTTCGGATTTTTTTAAGCTTTATTCTAACCGATTCACCCGATTCTCGATCCGAATCGCCGATTCGCCGATTCGGATGGGTTTTTTGGGTGCCCGATCCGGGTCACCGATCCAGTTTTTAAACCATTGATCAATTGTATTATTTTGGGTTAAAAAATAGGGCTTGGCATAATTGAGCCAGTTCAAGGGTGTTGAAGATCCTAATCTAGGCTAGAGGGCTACTACTCTAGGGTTTAAGCTAATATAAGGTATTATGGATAGGTTTAACCTATTGAGCAGTTTTCTAGCCTAAGGTTTTATTAACGGGTTAGGCTAAATAGAAAGGTTTATTTCAGGTTAATCAAGGCTCCTTAAGGATGGGGGCCTTCTATGGGATTTCTAGGTTGTTTCCTAGTGTGCATGGAGTATGGAACATGGTGCACTACAGACTACTGGACAAATATGGTTCCTAGTGTGGTTTAGACGGTAACTAGCTATTTAGTTGGGACAAAAGCTAGGTTTTAGGTCTGGGACGGTGACTAGGTTTGGGCCTATATTTAGGGTTGCATGTATCTTGGCGTCCCCTTAGCCACAATATGGTATCTACATGATGCATGTTGTAGATATGAGAAGGAAACTCATTTCTTTAGTGCTTTGGACTCTAATATTCTTTCTCAAACGAAAAAGAATTCATTTAGATGAGGTTAAGGAGTGAGAAATAAGAAGAATGGATGAACTTGTATGTGCTGCTTGGGGGCAAAATTTATCGAGCAAACATTTCATTATATGGTAATGGTGTTTTAGAACTGAATCAACTATGATCACATGTCTAGGTTGCATGAGTGAGAGGATTGGCAAGTTGTGCAAACACATATTACTTAAGGGCATGAAGAAGTGCAAGTTGATGAAGTACAGATGGTATCAACAATTTGACATCTTCATGATCATAGAAAGGTTTATTACAACTAAGTATGATCAATTATTTTCATTTTTTAAGATATTTCCTAAACGTTCTTTCATCTGTTACGGATGATACCCCTATTGCTACCAAGAAACGTTTTATAGACACCCTGTTCTCGCCAAGGAGAATTCTTGATGCTCACAACACTAGTCTCTAGGACTAAGACCTAATCACCTTCCGAGACCTAAAACCCAGTGTTCAGCCCACCTAAGTATCTTGTTTTAGTCATCCTAGACAACTCAAGCCAAACAAACGCATAAAACTACCTGTTGCACCCACTTGACATCTAAACATCTAAAAACCGATACCTTAGAATTATAACACCACAACCCCATCAAAAGTTAGCAAATTGAGCCTAATTTAGGTTTAAGTTGTATAGGAAGCTTTCAAATAGTCCAAGAATCAACTAAGATACACAATTTGAAAGTTCCATTACATCCTTATGAGTGTGGCACCCATGTGTCGTGCGTGATGCATCATGCATCGTAGAGGCCATTTCAACCTAGTTATTTTCTATAAATCTTTGATTTTGAGACAATGTTGTGTTGCCTATAAAATGAGTCCCATTGCACACTTAAAAACAACATGAAATATTCCATTTATTGCCTAGAGCCCCCATGACTTGAGTCGTATGATTGTGCTTGTAGCACGGTATGATTGATGGTCAAATTAAGCCGCCACTTGGATCCCCAACCCTAGCCCTAGGGTCAAGTACCCTGCAATCCTTTTGCATCGACCATGCTTCTGCAAGCCTAAAAGGAACCTCAAAAGCATCATAACCTGGCATATGGTGTAACATTGACCACCATAGATATTCCCTACCTCCAATGCATTAATTTTCATCAGTCCTACTCAACTCTTAACCATTGTTGAAAAAAGTTTATTTGTAAAATATCTGCAAATTAAGGGCCCAATTTTTAATTTTTTTTTTTTTTACCGCACTGAAAATGTATTTTAAAAAGAACAAATGAATTTAGAGAGGGACAAATAGTCATTGAGATGCAACACTTGGCCATTCTCTCTACAAGTGTCTCTCAATTTTCTTAAGTGACTATTTATGAAAAGGGTTTGGAGAGATTTAGGGACTTTACACAAGCTCCCTATCTCTCTCTCTCTCTCTCTAAAACCTCTTTTTCTTTATTAAGCTTCCTTTTGAGCTGGGTACATGGACGTGTCTCTCATATCTGTGGGAGTACTTCAATGTTACATGATAAGATTAAGCACCATGTTGCCTCTCACAACACTTTTTCTCTCTAGATTATTTGCTAACACTAGTTTTGCCGCAAGCTTCCCTTCCCTCTCCTACATATATTGATAGAAAGCCCACTTCCAATAGTTTTCTCTCTCTAGAAAGGCTACAAACTGGGCTTACAAATCTCTATGACTTTGGTGAGTTTGTTCTATGTTTTTGTTCAAATTTTATATCTAAAATATTAATTGAAGTAGGGGAAGGTTTTCATGAGCAAGGAGAAAAATATAGGTATCATTTTTTTTTGTTGGAATGATCTACATTGGGTTCTGATGACTAGGTACTTGCTGGAAATTAGTTTGGGGTGCTTGGATAAGATTTACAACAATTGCAATCAATTTGGGGCTTTGATTCATCTGTGCATGACAAAGTTAGTGATCTTAGGGCATCATTTTTATAGGCCCAAAGAGATTTAGAAGAAGCTATTTTTTATTGTTTTTTATAGAGAAAAAAAAGATTGCATCTCATGTGTTTGATGATATTTCTTGTTGAGTTCAAAACCCGATTTACACGTTACTTTAGCTCTATTTACTTTTGAAAACCAAAATATCTGTTGTATTTGGCCCAACAAGACTGAACATCTCTGGGTGAAAGACTCTGTAAGACAAAAGGAACAGTTCCTCTGCAATGTGTCCCGTTTAACTCAGGCCCCAAATCTAAGTGCCCTGCATGCCCTAACTTAACCAAATGTATATTTCCCCTCACTTTTTCTTATTTCATTTCATTTGCTTATATAGAATAGTTTGTCATTTTTCAAACATTTCAAAACCTTGTCTTTTGTTTTCCAAATATTTCTTTAGTTTTTATGTGTATCTCTTGCTAGAATGGCTAGCGGATAATATAAGGAAGGTCAAGATGCCAATATATAATTCAAAATCACCCCCTCTACTTCTACTAAATTTTAATTTGATCTTGTTCTGGGTGCAAATCAAGAAGATTTTTACGTTTAACACGTTTCGAAAACCATAAGTTGGAAGGCCAAGTTAGCAGAAAATTTGAAATGAAAGATTCAACTATAGTAAAGAAAATTTCAGTCATGGAGATATATAGGGATTGGAAGGGTAGATAGATTGTGGTAATCTTAGAAAGAGTACATTGAGAAAGTTCTCATGGACTTTAGTACAATTGAAAGTATTAGTATGCAATCGTTGGCTAGATATTTCATGTTGTTAGCGTTATTAGTATGCATATGGTTAATCTAGAAAATGAGCATTTGATGTCACACAATGCTTTTTTTTGTTACTTGAGGGGTGCGTTAAATGGTGGTATGGTGTTTAATAGCATTAACAAGATTAGTGACAAAAGCAAGGTTTTTAAAATCGGTGATCCATATTGGAATTGTCCAATCTGAATAGGGAATCAGTGGTGACCGACTTAGTTCCTAATCAAAACTAGGAATCAGTTCGGTTCCCACGAAACTGGCCTATTTTGTTAGCGAACCTACCAGTTCTGTCAAGGAACCCAGTCGTGGTTCCCACATATTTCACTTTTATTATTTTTGTTTTTTTAATTTCTTTATTTTTTATTAACCGATTCTCAACAGGGAGAATACATTTGTCGATCCGAACCGGTTTTCTAGATTCCGATTTGGGTTTTAAGACATCGGTGACAAGGTTATTGGATATCTATATATTTATTTCACAAGTGATTTGGATAATAGAAAGTTCACTACTAGTCATGTGCTTACACCTGCAGGTGCTTTGATTAGTTGGAGGTTGATATACAATCCATTGACTGTCTTGCATACTTTTGAAGCAGAATACATGGCCTTTACATAAGGCAACAAAAGAATCCACATCGCTTATGGGACTTGCAAGTGACTTTGGCTTGCAACAAATATGAGAGTCATTTGTTGTGATTGATAAAGTACCATAGATTTGGTGAAAATTAGGTTTAACATGTAATGATGAAGCATCGTAACGTGTGTGAGATAATACGAGATGATGATATCTCTTTATTAAAGATTTATACCAAGTTGTTTTTGCAAATACGTTAATAAATTTGGTTCCTTTAAAAATTTCAAGGGAAATTTATCAAAATATCTATAAGAGATAAACTACTTAACATTTTATCTATGCCTTTTTTTTTTTTTTAATATCAAAACTCCTATTAAAAAAACACATGATCTTGGGTTGGAATAATTGTAAATGAGTAAAATGTTAGATGATTCATCTCTTATGTGTATTTTGAAAGATTTCCAAACTTCAAGCTTTCCTTAGACTGTGGTGATATGTTCTTGGTGCACCCTATTGGGTGGATGCTGAAGAAGATGGTTGTTGAGCATCTCATTTTATGGTGTTTTAGTAGAATCAAAGAGAAGGTGGAGATTTATTTTGCATATGCCCCTATAAGTCTATGGTGTAACCTAATATCTATGGAATGCTGACATAGGGGCATTGTGCTTAGATATGGTTGTGTTTGGATTGGGCTATGGTTTAAGCTATTATATAATGCTCTTTTGTGTTTTTCAATTAGAGAGAGAGATTTGTTGAGAGAGCCATTTTATACCTTTTTGGAGTGGCTATAACAAAAATATACATTGTCTTCCCTCATGGAGGTACTTACATATATCTTGAACTACATAAATCTTGGTGTTTTTCTATTCTATTTTTTTGTTGAGATTGCTTTGGGTTAGGAATGTCCGTTCTATGTGGGAGGACTTCCACATTTTTCTCATTAAAGGGCACTTTGGGAATTTAAATTATTGGGTTGTTATGAATGGATAACCACTCATGTGAATTGGTTGTTATGAAATATTATATCTTATCTCTTTAAAAATAAAATGATGATAAATATACCCTCCCATATAAAATAAAATAACAACTAAGTAAGATGATGTAGAGATTTTAGAAAAACAAAATCTCATCCCACATAAAAGGGAAAGCATACTAGTGCTCTTCCCAAAGTATTGTAAGTGCCTCTTCTTTGGGCATACCTTTGAGTTTATAAGAGATAAAGAGAACACCTCTTTTGGGTACATAAGAGATACACACGATATTTTTCCTAAAGAAAAGAAGAAGGAGAAAAAGGATAAGTGATCATTCTCTTAGATAGGAGAAGAAGAGAAAAAAAAAAAAGATATAGTGTCTCATAAATTTGGGTCCCGCTCCGGGTATTCACATTCGTGTGAGAGGGCCCGAAAGGGTGAACGTAACACTTTGTGTGGTTGACTACTTGTGGCATAGTTGTTTTTATTTAAAACAAAATCTAAAATAGGAAAGTGTATATTACAAGATAGGAAAGAGATATTGCTCTTTCCTTTTGAGAAGAGAATGCAACAAGACAGTATGTGTATATTGCAAGATAGGAAATGTATATTGCACTATTGTTTTACCATTATATATACAATAATAGAACCACCACAAGAGATATGTGGGGCACAATTATTTTCTTAAAGAGTTCCTCTCTATATGAGAGTTAATCCTGTTTTTCATGCCCGGACAAAGCACATTGAGATAGACTATCATTTTGTACATAAAAAAGTTGCTTGGATTACTTTATTTCTTCTCGCAATCAAGTAGCTGATACTTTCACCAAGCCTTTGCCACGATATATTTTTTTTTTTGCTCTTGGATTATTTATCACTCATTTTGTTTCTTCTTTTTTTTGCTCTTGGATTACTTATTACTCATTTTGTTTCTTCTCGCAATCAAGTGGCTGATATTTTCACCAAGTCTTTGCACCAAGTCTTTGCCACAAGATTTTTTTTTTTCCAGAACTTTACGCTCACAATCAAGTAGTTGATATTTTCTGCAAGCCTATGCCACAATCAAGTAGCTAAGAGGGATTATTAGAAACAAAATCTAAAATAAGAAAGTATATATTATAAGAGATATTGCTCTTTTCTTTTGAGAGGAGAATGTAACAAGATGGGAAAGTGTAATTGCAAGATGGGAAAGTGCATATTGTATATTCCACTATTGTTTTACCATTATATATAATTAACGAACCACTACAAAAGATGTGTGACATTATTTTATCAAAGAGCTCCTATCTCTCTCTAAAATTTCTATAGTTTTTCTTTCATTTTTTTTCCATATTTTGATCCCTTTTGCAAGGGTTAAGGTTTCACAATGAGAGGGTACAATGTCACTTTTATCCACTTGTAATTGGTAAGGATCCAAAAATATCTATACAATTATCTTGCTTTTGTTAAACAAGAAATAAATCTTGGTCCTAAAAACAAGATTCTGAACTGGTTTTTTAGTTTTTCAATCCACAAAATAGACAAAGTTTGACGTGAATCCACAAAGGCCTACTCCATAAACAAACCCCACATAGTTGGAGCAAAAGAGATCACATATAATGAATAAATCACCCTTCATTGAGCTATAATGACCTAAAAACTGAAGCATCTAATAAGTTAATAAATGTTATGAGAAAGAATAAAAAAACTTTGAGTTCCACAATAATTTATGTTCAAAGCTTCTTTTCTATATGTTTCCATCTAAGGACGAGGCAAGGGCTTCCCTTTGAGGAAAGCATTTACAAGGGTGAGGGATCTTGCAGGTTGGTAGCTAGGAACCTCATGTCCCGCCCCCCTAACAGTTGCAAATGTTAATCCACCATTGTATATCACACTATAACCTCCAACCTGTGTGCATAAACAAAAAATAGAACTTGTTAAAATTCATCTTATAGTTGTATCTTTTTTTCTAAGTCTTTCTCTCTCTCAATCACACACAAGCACTTTTGAGGGAGCCATTGAGCAGCTTGAAAAAGCTTGGGCTCGCCAGAAAAAGCAGATGAGTTTCGAATGAATGGATACTCTGAGATAGAATGAGAAAAAAGGAATTCAATCATGCACATAGGCACTTTTGAACACCCCTGCCCAATGGATACTCTGAGATAGAACGAGAAAAAATAAATTCAATCACACACATAAGCACTTTTGAACACCCCATGCCCTCTCTATCTCTCTCTCAATCATTCACACATTGACACTCTTGAACCCCCCCTCTCTCTATCACACCCACACTTGAATCCCTCTGACTCACATTCAAAGGGGCACACCCTTTGACACTTTAGAGAATAACAAAAGAGTTTAGATTCCTGACCTCTTTTCTAGTGTACCAAGGGTACCAAGGAGTTTTCACACTAAGGTTGAGCATGTTCAGCGAGTATCTTGTGCCGGTCACTGGGACCCTACCGTCTGTGTCACCACTGTATAAAATGAAAACATTAGACCACAACCTCTTTATTTCCTAGTTCAATTTCATACATACAATTGTCATTTCTTCTCATCACAAAGGTATATATATATAGTAGAGCCTTTGCATAGAAAAATACTGGTTAAAAAAGCTCTAGATACTTCATGCTCATTCATAACTTCTATTAATCTCTCTCTCCCTCTCTCTCATATATATATATATATATATATATATATATATATATATATATATATATATATATATATATATATATATATATATATATATATATATATATATATATGGGTTTATCTAGAGTTAACAACCCTTTAAAATACAAAGGTTATAGTTAGACTTTTTTATTAAAAAATTATTTAAATAGGTAATATTTATGAAATTGCCCCACAAAAGTAACTTTTTTTAAAAAATAGACTACAAAATTAATAAATCCACCCTTCACACCATCCAAAGTTCATCATACAGTCACAATTTTCGGTAGCATTTGAGCTTTTATAATTTTTTTACTAATCAGATTTATCTAAAATTTGGGGCGTGTGTACTTATGACCAAGTCTCACCAAAATAAAATATTTAAAAAATAATAGTCATAAAATAAAATATTTCAAATTATTTGTTTTATATTTTATTTATGTACATTTCACAAAGGTGTGTACACCTACAAAATTTCAGATCATTATGATTGGTAAAAAAATATATTAAAATTCAAACAGTAATAGACATCTGTGACCGTGTGATAAACTTTGAATGGTGATAAATGTGTAAGTGACGTACTATAGAATTTCACCTCTCTCTCTCTCTTTATATATATATATATATATATATATATATATATATATATATAATTAAGTACGATAAACCAAAATAATATATTAGTACGTTAAAATACAAAGGACATAAAAGATCAGCCTACTAATTAAGGCAACTATTTAATAGCCATAGCTAATGAATGGGATATGGAAGGCTCATTAAGAAGCAGGTGAAGGAGAAGTTACGGGAAGAATTTGTCCCATAATTATGTGCTTTGGGAGAAGAAATGAAAAGAAATTTGAAGCTGATGAGCTAACTACTACTAGACAGGTTCGAAATTATTTGATTTGGGATAAGAATTTTGAAACTAAATTATGTGATTTGGGAGAAGAATTTTGAAGCTGATGAGCTAGCTATTGTTAGACAGGTTCGAATAGTACCAGTAAGGAGCAGGTGAAGTTAAGGGAAGAATTTGTCCCGTAATTATGTGATTTGGTAGAAGAATTTTGAAGTTGATGAGCTAGCTACTGCTAGACAGGTTCGAATGGTACTAGTTCATGTGACAGGTTCGAATAGTACTAGTTTATGTGTGAATAGATCCTGGTGCTGTGGTACTTTCAGTTAGATTTGTTGGCATGCAACATTGCAATAAATTAGTGCACAATGAATTCAACATTGTTTTGGTTTTTTGGTAAAGAGAAAAATGGGGCCAAAACAATTGGTAATAAATTATGAAGTTCAAATAGAAGTTCGAGAAAAATAGATGCAGTTATTTTAGATTTTTGCAAAAATTGGACTAAATAAAACAGGTCTAAATGTGTATGTTTTTGGGCCATTTGTGTGAGAAGGATTAGGGTCTACATGGGTATATTTTTAGGTGAATTTGTATGAGAAGGATTACTAAAACACTGAATTACAAGTAAAATAAATACTTGTCACCTCATAATATACATAATTGGTTCATAAATACCACTAGGATTTATTTTTAAATTTTCTTTTTATTTTGCTATGTCCTAATGTAGCATTATTTAGAGTACCCAAATTGCCCCTATTTAGAGTTGGAAATCCAAAATAAATATAAACATTTTTTTTAATTAACCCACCTCAAACAAGCAAGGGCACTCATATCATTTGGTGGGCCCTTGGGCATGTCAAATTCTTATGAAATGCCTTGATTGTTTCAGGTTAGACCGACCAAAATCTAGACAGAGACAAATTTGATATTTTCAAAAATAGTTTTTAAGGAGGTATATGGATAAATGAAAAATTAGAAAGTGAACCATAAAACGTTAATTGAGATATTTTGACCTCTTAATAATTTTGTTAAAGGTTTCATCCTTTGGATGATATTTTTCCAAATAATAAAAAAATAATAATTTGTCAGTCTCTTCCTTGATTAGATGGCATCTAACTGCCGGGGATGGTTGGGACTTATCATTCCTCCAAAGTTTGATGATTTTAAATAATAAAGACAAAATAATTTGTGTTCGGTCTTGCTTGATTAGATAGGATCTAGTTGCAGGGAATGGTTGGGACTTATCATTCCTCAAAAGTCTGATGATTTTAATGGTAGTTGTTTTTTTTTTTTTTTTTTTTTTTTTTTTTGTTTTTTTTTTTGCGATAAATTAGCGGTAAGAATGGAACCTAGGATGTAATGTACTATTTTGGTCTTTATACATAATATAAAGTTGCTTTGAGTACTAATTACCTGTATACCAAAACCCTGATGCCATTCGCCATGAAGTCCTTTAAGAGGGGCAATATCGTGCTTGGGCTATCATTCCAATGGGTGATTATGTCACTGCAAAAATATATAGATTGTATTTAGAGCAGAAAGTTTTTCCAATTCACATAATACTTTGACAACAATATCTTATATGAGAACTATGAGACCATTCACTTTTGGCTACAAGAAGGTCAAAAATTTTTCAAGCCATTGGACGTGAAATTTAACAAATGAAAATGTCTCACAACTTTCAAATAAATTTGTTTTGGACTTTGTAAAACACATCACCACCCATCCCATTTCACATCCAATGGACAATGATTGTGACCTTCTTGAGTAAATGGTCTCAAGATGTACATTTCCCAATGTTTCCCATTGTTTGGAAAATACGCAATGGACGCTCAGGTCCAAACTGTTCTTTATAACCCGTGGCTAGAAATCGTGCTTGGAGTATTTGTAGGGCTCTCAAGAAAATAATTCCTTCAAGAAAATAGTATATATGATATCTATTTTTCATATATTTTCCACTTTGAAAATCATCATTTTAGCTTTTTTCCAATTAATTGGCGTTGGCTACATGAATCTTGGTTCTCCATTCTCTATTAAAGACCATATAAAGAAAAATAAAGAAAAAAGGAATATGCACCTGCAAGCGCTCCAAGGATAGTTTAATCTGGTAACATTTGCATGGAAGGCCTTTTGGACTTCAGGAAGATTGAGGTAGTTATCCACATAATAATCAGTGCAAGGATCAAATTCCTACGCACAAACACGCTTTCATTAAGGGGCACTTTTGTCACCCACCTCAGGTTTTGATTCATGTCTATGATATAGTGTTTTAAAAACCAGGCCGATCAACTGAATCAGTTGTCGGGGGGGCCGAGCTGACGTGGCAGTTCCGAGCCAGCTCTACCGGTTCTCTAGGGCCATTTTGTATTGAAATACCAGGTGGCGAGTCCTCAAACCCAGATGATACCACTACCATCTTAGCCCACTGGTCATACCAGTTTTCAAAAACACTATTATTAGGCCATTTACATGAATACGATAAGAAACAAGCAGTAACATAAGCTAGTTGCACTAGTAGTAAGGCAGTGGGAACCACTTTACTGTAGGTTGTAAGATTAGAAATCTATAGCATAAATAAATGGGAAGTGCATACTGGATCCAATGATAATTAGTGGTGTAGTTGGGTTGGTTTAGGCAGACCTGGGCCCCTGGCTTGTCAAGCTAACGGGTCTTAGACCAAGGTCCTACCCAACATGATGGGCCATATAAAGGGGCTTGAACTTGGACCAGATTGATTCGGGCCTTTAAGGACCAGCAGACCAGCCTGACCCAAGTCTCATAAAATAGGGCCTATTCTGCCTTAATACAAAAGACCCATCCCTATGAAGAGGCCCTAAACAAGGGCCAACCCTTTTACACCTCGTTACAATATGGTCACGAGGGTCGTCACAGTTCAATCGGATGATTGGATGCTAAGGGAGTAATAACCCAAAATACAAATGGCATGATGACATTTTTGGTTAGACCCACTCGTCATCCATCATTGTGATGACCCTTACTGCTTCAAATATCACATGGATCATACAGTCCTACGGCAACACAAATACCAGAGCAGTAACAAAAATTAGGAATTCATTAGAGATGCAATTATAATAAATACTTATAAATATGTGAGTGGAATAACAACGAGTACCACACGCTTGTGGGGCTTGTGTGTGAAGCCAGAGAAGTTGCAAAGAGGGGCGTAGATGTTGTAGATATCGATAGGATTGACATTTTTGTCGGCCTCTCTTGCAGCATCATGGCATTGCTGATTTTGGCTTGTCGCGTTTGGTGAGAAATCACAATATTTGTGGATGGCACCAATGGTCTCATCTGAGATGAAAGCATGGTTCCAAAAGTAATCATACATTCCCGGTCCATCAGTTTCATCGTTGATCACAGCATTACCAATCTGGAACCAGAGATATCGACAGTCATGTTAGGAGAATGAAAAAGGTAATAGAGTTTTTAATATGGACCGAAAACTAATTTGTCAGCAAACATGCAAACATAGAGGAAATTAATTCAATTATGTCAAATAATGGGAAAAAAGTCCATGTGTGGACTTTATTAATCTCCTAAATGCCCAATAGAGGTTGTTATCTTACACCATAAGTTTTTAACTATATTATAGTACATGATGGTAACCCCCACCATCAATATTCAACCCAAGGTCCTAAAGATTATATGAGCTCACCGCAATGCCTTTGAGATTGATGATGGTTTTTCCGGCCTTCTGATTGTGACTAAGCACTTGGTAGGCGAGTTGTGGAACATAATGCCCTGCATAACTCTCACCCGAGATGTAGAAATCCCTGTTCTTGTATTCTGGGAATCGCTCGAACCAATTGATTAGAAAAGTGTAGGCATCAGATGCGGTTCTGCTGTCACCACTTAGTTCGTAATCAGAGGTGGTGTTGGAGTAGGAGAATCCAACACCTGCTGGGGACTCAAGGAACAACACATTTGCCGCTGCAAACCACATATATTCAAAATTTTAGATTCCTGAGATAGTAAGAGTAGTTGAGGTTCTGGTTCTACAAATTTGGGACGACTGTCTCATAGGAACATTTGCAGTCATAAGATAATTGCCAAGTAGTAATTAGTCCTACTGTAGGACTGATCTCCTACATAACAGGGCCATATCGAATAGATTATGATGAATTTGTTATTCGGTGCCCCCGTTGAACCACACTGTGCATTTGGTCATGTGGCAAAGAGATTTGTTTGAGCCTTGAGCTCCCAAATCATCTTATTACCTCTAAGATCACTTGATAAATGGGAAATAAAAAAGAAAATCGTAATTATCTCCAAAAAGATCAGTATACAATGAACAATGAGTTGGAGCTCTAAAAATGCTCTAAATCAATTGCCCCTCCAAGAATGACTTCAAAGTTATGGAGCAGGTTTTTCGAAGCTCGAATTGATTTTTTTTTTTTTGGTAGTTCAGCAATAGAATTAATTAATAAATTAATTAAAATTTTAATCAATCAGATCAAATATACATTACAGTAAATTCCTGTGGATAGAAATTTGTATGAGCTTTTGGAATGTGCTATAAAAGTGATAAAGAGATAACATGTTGTTGGGCTATTTGGAGCTAGTAACCGAGAGATTTATAAAGTTTCGTAAGCTTGCCGAAATCCAAATGTTTCCAGAAGAGAGTCGGAGAAGAAAGCCCAATGTACCTCTGTTCCATGCGTATCTGTTTTTGTAGAGGGTCTTGCCATCGCTATACACTCTAAATGGCCCCAACTCCTCCATCGCTCCATACCCAAGCGAAGAGCAACCAGGACCTGTTTCATGAAAGCACTCATATCATTCAAGAAGTGATAAATAAATGAAATAGATTATATAGTTCAGCCCGACCAATAAATTAGGTACTCTAGTCCATGAAGAACATGGTTAAGGAGGCCATTACTAGGTGAAAATTCTAATATCATTAATTTACTTTGTGAATAATTTCAAGAAAATTTTTTTTTTTCTCTGACGCTCTTAAAAGTTAAAACTTTTAATTACCATGTATATTCGATCGTGCACATTGGATTTAGAATTTAAATCCTTAATCACAAATATGGACCTTTTCCAATGTGGACATGGTAAAAAATACAAAAATATTTGGAGAATTTTCATATGTATGGTTATAAAATGAAGATATTGACCATATAATTGAATTTGATCCCCATTTGTTTCGAATTTATGTATTTGGACATAGAGAAACGACTCATTTGCCCCATCATTAAATACAAAGTTGGAATCAGACTTTAGATCTCCAGAGGAATCCCCCGGACTGACTCGGGAATTCCGAAGTCAAATGGGCAATTCCCGAGTCAGATATACACAAAATAAATAAAAAAATAAAGAAATTGTTGGAATTAGAGTTACCTAAATTTCAAGTAACAATGATTGATTGTAGCCTATTTGATTGGGTGCAAGTAGCATAATCAAGAGTGCTAATGGCAATCCTAAATTTCAAGTAACAATGATTGATTGTAGCCCACTGGTTTTTGCTTTGTTTTTTTGCAAAGGAATCTTCTTCTACAAAAACTTGCCAACAATAACAAGCCCCAATCTTTGTACGCCAAGGGACATATAATTAACGATGCAAGACAATGGCAGATAAGCAATGAAAGCTACGAGAGAATTTAGCTGCATAGCGTACTCCCCTGGGTGTGTACTGTAGACTTGTTCCCATTGGTCAAGCTTTGTTTAATCTTAAGATGCCAGGTTTTCCTGCCGCGTGCATATTTCCTTGAGGTTATATTGTCCGATCCTAAATATGGTAATTTAGGGGTGGAAATGGGTCGGGTCGGGTTCGGGGGTGGATCAAGACCCGGACCCAAAGTTATCAGACCTGGACCCAAACCTGATGGGGCCTGATTGGACCCGAACCCTCCCAGACCCGTTGAACCTTACCCAAAAACAAAAAGTATATATAACTTTAAATAATAGCATTATTCGGGTCAGGTCCAGGTTGGGTCCACACGAACTTGAACCCGGACCCAGACCCAAATAAGGTCCAAATTTTGGACCTGCCAGGTCCGAGTTTTAGGCCCATACCCAGACCTGGATTGGGTCCGGTTGTTGGATCCCAAGTCAAGTCTAGGTCCATTGCCGTCCCTATAGTAATTAACATGAGTGAGTGAATGGACCATATGGTCCCTCGGGGCAATATGATTTTTTTGCTTGGCTAAAATGAGGTGACAAGGATTGTGGATGTGGAGACCTAAGATCAACATAATAGCTTCCCAGACTTTTCATATAGGTCATGAAAGTAATGGCCTACCCAACTTCAATCAAGGCAATTAGTTTGAACATCTATTTTGTGTTGCTTTCTCCCTCTCTCAAAACATTGACAAGTTTATGGTTCAACACTAACCATATGATTTCATCCATTCAAACACAATAATGCTAAAACATAAGAAACTATTCTCACATGAGTAGCTTAAAGACTAACAACCGGCAGGTCACTAGCTTTGTCTTGGGACAAATCTCAAGGTTTTTATCACTCATTATTATTTACACTTTTGTTAAGATTTAGGTAGATCTCATACCATCGGCGCATATTGGAGTATAAACAATTTCATGATGATGTCTCACCATTATTCAGTGAATTTTAAATTGAGAGAGAGAAATACCTCCATTGAGCCAGAGGAGAAGAGGTTTAGTCGAAGGATCGGCGCCATCTGCCTCGGTGAGATAGTAGAAGAGGGCCCTCCTCGCCTGATCGTCCACGGTCACATAACCAGCATACTGCTTGAAATTCACACCCTCAGGTTGGCCCGGCAGACCACCAACAATCTCATCCTGCTCTTTGGATCCCTGTTGAGGCAACAAACGTGCGACCTCCTCAAGAGATCCCACTTTCTCACCGCTTATCCCCCCAAACAACTTAACCTTCATGAATTTCCTCAGGCCTCTTCTTGCCCGGCTTCGCACGGGCCGAATCGGCCCGTGACAAAAGCCATTGACACAAGAAAGAGAAACACAAACCTCTTAAACCCTTCCATGACTGCAATACCTTAAGCTCTAATGGCTACCTTGGTTTTATAGGGCAAGTCTCTCCATGATATTGTAGCACTTAGGCTGGACCTTCTTTGTCCTCTTTGTGATTAATACTAATCATTTGTTTTTAAAGGATAAATACCTAATGATTGTGTCGCTCATCAAACCCATGAAAAGTTATGAATTGGATTAGGGAGGTACATTGGATTGTTTTCTCCTTCTTCCTGAACTTTCACACTAGATAACAATTTGCATTTGGAAGATTTAAGTGATAATAAAGATAACATTTTGTATTCGGAAGATAATTGAATTTAACCTTAAAATTAATCTATGTGTACCGTAAACCTTATCTATATATTATTTCCTAAACTAAACAATCTTTACCTTATGTTTGTGATATTCCCTAATCCAAAAAAATTAGGCCGTTTCCTTGAAAGGACTTGCTAATGACGTACTTCATTTATCCACACCCTCACAAAAAAAAAAGACAACTTATCCTAAGAAAAACGTGATTCAAAAAAAATATAATTTTTTTTTATTTTTATCTTTTTTGCATCAATGTAGGGCATGAGACTTTCAAGTTAAGTTTAGAACATCATATAGGGAAGCTTTTTATTCTTCAAAAAAGAAAAAACAGGGGAAGAAGAAGCAAATATTATCTTTTTTGGAAGGAGAGGTATTTTAGGATAGGATAGTGAAAATATATGTATGTGAGATTTTAGAAGAAGTATATCATGTATGGACTAATTAAAAATATATGAAAGTGAAAATAAATGGATTCTAATGTGTATTAGGTCATATTTGTTAAATATGTAAGTCTTGAACAAAATAATAAGTTATAGTAACATATGACCAACAAAATATATTCTACTCATAATATTGTTAGGAGAATTGTTTCATGGTGGGGACCACATTTCTACATTTACGGTCCCTGAGGTATAAAGCACCCATCTTAAATATGGATGCTAGTAGGTGGTCCATCTAAAAAGAATTGAAACTAACGGTCCAAATATTTTCTTAATAGAATTATTATTTTTAATTTTTAAAATTTATTTATTTTTTTCATATTCATGATCTCTATGTTCAAGATTATCTGTCCTTAAAAATTCGGTAAAAAATTCCATCTCAAAAATAGATTTTTAAGAGGTCACTCATTTTCTACATGGACTCATAGAAACCGTGTTTATAATAAATAGTTATTTAACTAAATACTAAAGTATTATTATTTCAATAATAAAAATACATATAATGATAAGAACAATGATCTAGGTTAATAATACAATTACATATAAATATTACAATTATCTATTATGTAATTATATCAATAATTCGATAACAATATAATATTATAATAATAATAATAGTATAATATAGAAATATATTATCATAATATTAACAATTAAGAAAATAATAAAATGGTATTATATGTTGTTATTATATTATAATATCATAGTACTAAAAATTAACAATGATACTTATAGTTCATAACAAATATTTATTTGAATAAATATCTAAACGATCACTATTTCAATAGTACATATTTCAAATAACAACAACAACAACAACAACAACAACAACAACAATAATAATAGTATGAATATGAATGTTAGAACTGTATAATAACATGATAATATTATTATAGGAAAGGTTTCTATACTTTCCCTATAGCATAGAAGATCTATACTTCCCCTACCATCCAGCCGTCCAATTTTGATCAAGAGAGCCACTCATCGTTTGATCTTAGATCCGATGTCTCAAAGTATTTTATTTTTAGTTTTTTTATACAAATTGAATGAATATGAAATTTGGTATGTGCCATCTTTTCATTGGGGTGCACCTATAAAAAATATTAAAAATAATTTTTTGATAAACTATAATGACCAAAATACCCCTTAAAATTTTCAGAGGTAATTTGGTCATTTTATTTTATTGAAAATATATTTTTTATATTTTTCTCTAGTGCGAGTTTAATAGAGGATTGGAAGTACAAAATTTGGTATTAAAATAGTTCGTAGAAAATAAGTAAAAATAAAATAGTGTAAAGACGCGACATTGTGATTGCGACAATCTTAACCCTCCATTCAGAATGGATGGTTAGATAAGGGGAAGTATATAAATTTTATGTTGTATGGGAAGCATAGAAAGCTTGCCCGATTATTATTGATATAATATTCTAATAAAGTATTTCATATACTGTTTGAGGCGATTTTAAAGAAAGTGGAGTATTTCATACGACAGTTCTAAAAAGTGATAAAGAACAATATGGCTAGATAAAACGTACATCGGTTTTTAGTAAATGATTAGATCTTAGGGGAGAGTGAAAATTAAGAAGTAGATATTATATAATGAGACACTTGTACTCATACAGTTACATATCAATCAAATTATTAAATGTATTAATAAAACAATTATATTCTTTTTTAACATACCAATTGTATAATTATAGTTATAATATGATTTACATCATTATAATAAACATTACATTATAATGATATTTTTATACAAATTTTATAATTATTATATAAATATAACATTATTATAAACTATAATAATAAATTATATAATTATAATTTTATTAATTTATTATAAATTATATAATAATATACTCATGCAAATAACTGATAATTTTGTATAACTATGTATAACATATTACAAATTACATACTAATTTAATATTTGTATTTTTTTTTAGGTAATTCAATGGGGATAACGAGCCCCCATTTTTTAAATCGTTGGCTAGGTGAGAATGAATTACATACTAATTTATTACTTGTACATTTTTTTTGGGTAATTCAATCATTTTTGACATCGTTGGTTCGGTGAGAATGAATTACATACTAATTTATTATTTGTACATTTTTTTTGGGTAATTCAATGGAGGTAATGAGCCCCCATTTTTGAAATCATTGGTTAGGTGAGAATGGAAGCCTAACCATGACCCAAGCCCATTCTTTAATATTCTTTTATGATAATGTCATTCTCTAGCTCTTTCTAAATAAACATGTAGTCTATATTTAAAACGTACTTAAATTGATCTACTACGTGCAACATACGTAAATTAATTATATCAACATAAAAGAAGTACCCAAAATTTACTATATTTAAGATAAGAAAAAAGTTTTAAGGTTCTAGCAATGCAAGTATACTTATACTACAAAACCATTTCGTTTTTGCGCAAGAACATCAGATTCACTCTTAATCATTATTAGGCTAGACGTATTTTGCAAAGTGAGCAAAAAACATTTGAACTTTGAGGGTAGTCATGTTACAATCTTATTGATTTGATGATGCATCTAATAGTCAAGGGTGATTGTGATTTTCCTATAAAGAAAATAAACAATTTGATTTTGTAGATTCTCTTGACGTAATTTATATACGTAATTATTTTTTCTGGCTAATCACTGCCTTGTTGCTTTATTCTTATGAAGAAATCCTCCTAATTTTCTCCATTGCCCTTCTTACTCTTTCATCTAACCATTTAGTTCATTCAAGATATTTATTTATTTCGTATTTAGTTTTTATTAATCCTATTTTTATGGATTTAAATATAATAAAGTAGAAGATGAGACAATTTACTTTTGTGGCAACGAGGTCACACTCATTCCCCGCCATCAAATGAGAAGTTGTGCACAATGATAAATAATTTTTTTTCAGATTTTGGGATCCGTTGTTAGTGTCCTGATTTCAAGTAATATATGACATGGATCAATCGACAACACATCACACCGCACAAACTCCTCAGAGACTTTCCTAATTGAAAAATTAACTGAACAACAAGAATTAAGAAGAGTTTCACTACCACTTTGAAATACAAAATTTTGTATGGCTAAAGATGCGTCTTGCACTTTAACTTCAATGTCTATCACCTCTAGTGGCATGGTTTCTTTGCAAATCCCACATTTAACGACGATCGTGCCAACCTTGCCCTGAGTTATACATCTTGTGTGGAAAATATCAGAGGGAAGCCATGGCTCCTCTATCACAGAATATCAGAGGGAAGCCATGACTCCTCTATCACCTTCGAGGGTGATAATAATTGCATGGTAACAAGAAAAAAATAATACTACTTATCTTTTCTTTGTCAAAAAAAAAAAAACAATTGGCCCCCATTGAGATACAGGTTAGCAACACCTAATGTTTTTTGACTTTGTAGCAAATTTTATGTCGAATCTTCAGGGCTTTAGAGGAATTTTTGCGCTTCAACTTCTCAAGAAGACTGACATATTGGGTTTTTATCTCATAGTGCTTATGGTGCCCTTTCAGAAGTTGGGTAATTATAGTGATTCAACATCGGAGCAAAACATTATAATCACATGAAGTTGAGGTATTTTTAGGGTTATTTTCAGAACGAATTTTTTCTTAATTCATTTTATCTAGGGAGAAAGTGAAGTTCGAGTTTAATTTTAATTGAAAGTTCTATTTACATTAGAATTAGGGTTAAGAGCTCTAATAAAGTCCATAAATAGGGGTTAAGTTAGTGTTTTTGTCCAGAATTGAATTACTGTTTCAGATACTTGAGGAGAGGTTATTGTGTTTTTAGTCAGTTTTTTGAGGAGAGCAAGAGCAAGGGATTATGTATGCATTTGTAGCCAAGGATAATTCATGTCTTATTTCTATTATTACCATTGTTATGCCTTTAATGTGGAGTTTGGGGATGTTGTGCCTGAGAATTTGCTTGATACTATCCCACTTTTGAGAGATTCAAAATTGTATTGATTTGATCTCCAATGCTACACTTTTAAACATAGGTAGGTAACTAAGTTGTTAAATAAGAGATTTACTAGAGTTTGAGTCCTTGTGCTATTCATACCCATTTAACATCAAAGAAAAATGGTTCTCGGTATATGTGTGGGAAGATTGGGTAGGTACATCAACATAATTATTATGAAGTACTGCTTTCCTATTCCTCGTCTTGATGATATTGTAGTATATATTGTCGGATTCCAAGGTCTTATCTGAAATTGATTTCAAGATGATCATTAGATTCATAATCTGGTGCATAACAGGCGCCTGCAAAGGAGAGATCCAAGATCGATTCTACAACAACTCGTTGATCATGTTGGTCAATCAATAAGAAGAAAAATTACTTGAAAGGGAAAGGAACATTCGCCTTTCCAGCCCTAACCATGCCACTGCTCCAAGTGGGGCTGCACCTCTACAAAAAGTAGGGGTCGTCTCTACTACACCAGAGTAGGAGGGAATATTTTCAATTTCATTAATCAAAATACAATTAACTACTACTTCTATTACATCAACGTATAATATCTTGATACGATCAGTATCCATTCAGGAGATGAGTGGAAGACCACCTTTAAGACCTAGTAGGTTTCTTATGAGTGGTTGGTGATTTAGTTTAGCTTGTCTAGTGCCTCGAGCAGCTTTTTAAGCGACATGAATTAGGTGCTTCATCCTTTTATTGAAAAACTTGTGGTTGTATATTTTGATGATATTCTTGCTTACAAGGCTGTGACAGGCTCTGGTCCGTCCTAGCCCTATAGGCATAGACGCTTGCAATCCATATAAGCCTTCGAAGTTAATAGATGGTGTCTCATGATCATTTCTTTGTGATATTAATGGGTTTGAGGACTCTAGTGCTCTTTTGTATATATATTTTTCCTTCTAATGTTTTCCTTTGTGATGCTAGTGGATGGGAAAGGTGAAGTGGTTGGAGTTACAGGACCTGCGATTTTTGTATTGTGAGTTTTTAGATTGTTATGTCGTAGTGTTCTTTGGATCTTATGTATAAATAGATCTTGATGCCCATCAGATGTTATGTTTGAGGTAAAATAATGAAACTCTAAGCATTTGTTTGTGTGTGGGCTGTGGGTCTCTCTTTCTCTCGTCATTTCTTCAATGAATGTTTAAAGTCCTTATTTCATAAATGGCATTTAATGGTATGTTAATTTCGAATGGAGATAGTCATTTCTGTTGAATGTTTCCGATAGTGGTTTAGAAACCAGTGGTTTGGAATGAGAATAGCCGAGCTGGACCGAGAATTGGCCCAGACCTACCCCATTCTTTATCACAATAGGGATTCAGTCCATTCCTGTGGACTCACCCAGTTCCATCAGGGAACAAGGTGATTCAGACCATTCGAATGGCACAATTCCTATACATTATACTTTTTCATTTCTTTAGCATTCTTATTTTTTCAAAATTTTTATTTTTTTTTATGGACCAATTCTCAAACTAGAGAATTAGTCCAATTTGCTGATCTGGATTGGCTATTCGCCAATCCAAATCGATTTTCCAGATGGCCAATTCGCCGATGTGGGTTTCTGAACACTACTTTTGAATCCTATCTCATGTGTTATTTCATGTTCTATTAACTTTAATTGAGATGGGTTTTCTTGGATGATATTTGAGGTGTAAGTTTTCAAATAGGGAGACAGAAATTTAAAGCAGGATGTAATAACCATGAGTCTATTGGCTAAAACTTTGATCATATAATACCCATTCAAGGTTTATGTATTATTCTTCCTTTAAAGAAAATTTGTAGCACCCAGCTTTTAAATTTTCAGCCCTCCTGTAAGTACCAAACTATGAGAGAGAGAGAGCCTAATCCACTGTGGAGAGAGATAGTAGAAAGAGAGTTCAAACTTCAAAGAGTAAATAAATTGCACATCTTAGATGCAAGAGAGTAAATCAACTGCCCATCTTTAATGCAAAGGAGAAAATAAGCTGGGCATTGTGTGATGCTGAGCATGTCTATGCCTGTAAGTGGACTGTACAATTCATCCTGTAAGCCAAATCATATGAAAGTGTTCTGATTTCCCTTCAAGCTCTCTTTACATGCATTGCAGGTTTACTAAGAAGGCAGGGGCTTCCCCTTGAGGAAGGCATTAATGAGGGTAAGAGATCTCGCGGGTTGGTAGCTAGGGACCTCATGGCCTGCCCCTCTGACAGTAGCGAATGTCAATCCGCCCTTGTATATCACACTATACCCTCCAACCTGCAGACATAAAGAAGAAAAAGAATTTTTTTAAATTCCATCGTCACAATTACTTCTAGCTATTAGATGTAAGACTCGCTAGCTTGGGTTGTGACACAAAGTTTGAGATTTCTGTTTTTTTTTTTAATTTGAGCCTAGTCAATGACAAGCCAATGGAGGAGTGATTGTGACCTCCTAGTACTAAAAGTAAATGGTCTCTTTGTATATTTTTTCTTAATGGCTTAAGAGAATTACCTCGCCTTTGGTGTACCAAGGGTACCAAGGAGTTTGAATTCCGAGGTTAAGCTTGTTCACTGAGGACCTTGTGCCGGTCACTGGAACCCTACCGTCCGTATCACCACTGCATGAATAAAGATCATGAAATTCGGTTGAAAGTTAGGAACATTAATTGTCAGTAGAAGTAGAGAATAATGCATTTATTTTCAAAGAAGTTTAGAAATTTTCAGTCAGAATTGTTCAGTAACACATCCAGTGACTTGCTCAGTAGTACTAATTTAAAGTCACACAAATCAGAATTAAATTATAGCTAATCTTCCCACACTGAGTCATTGACAACTTAGGAGGAAGTTTTGAAATTGAATTAAAATAAAGGTTGTAAATTAAGGTGAGGATTACCTGTAAACCAATACCCGGATTCCACGGGCAATAAATTCCTGTACTAGGGGCAGGATCGTATCTACGGTATCGGCCCATGTGGAGATGACAGAGCTACAAAGAAAAACATAAATAAGAATATAATTACAATTATCTAGAACTACATATTCATGGGAAAGTACGGTATATACAACAGCCTGTGTTGGTATATTGAACAAAAGACTGAACATCTCAGACAATTGTCATATGAGCTATTGCACTAAGCAATGTCATCCACCATTGATGAGGACTTCCTTTAATCCTCACCATCCAATGATAGGGATGGACCGAGGATGAGAGCACTGAGCACTATATATTCTTTAGTGGTGTATGGTTAGAAATCTCTATATGGGCTTCCTTAGTTTAAGGGCAGGGAATAGCAGAATTGTGCCAGTGAATGAATTTACATCATTATTGGTATTTTTAGGAGTTCTATATTTTATGATACAACTAATGAAGTTTCCAAATTTCCCCTTTATCTTATTTCAGTAATTTTTGATAAAAAATTATTATGTAACCCATGAACAAATGAAATAACAATTTACGGGACGAAAAAAATGAAGAGATACATAATCTAGGAAAAGTAGCCTTTTAAGTAGGGTCTCAAATGCAATTGAAAATTCAAAATGAGTGTACTACTAACATCTTTAGATTGTGAAATAATTTTTTTTTGTTTTTGTTTTTGAGGAACATTCGATTCCGAAATAATTGTTGTTGATAAACTATGCACAAGGGTGGTAAACCATGACTTCAACCACAATGCCACTTATATGCCCCAAGATTTTCAAAGTTCGACAGGGTATGAGATATACATCTATTAGGTGTAGTTTTATAAGGTGACAATTGTAGTTGTAGAAGTAAAGTTGCGATATTCTATTTTAGTTAGTCAAAACTATAAAAAAAAAAAAACAAAATATAGCATCAAATCTATACTGTTCAAATAAAATAGATGATGCGAATAAAATGTTTACCTGCATCCGCTCCAAGGATACGGTAAGCCAGTAACATTAGCATGGAAGGCCTTCTGAACCGCAGGAAGATTGAGGTAATTTTCCACGTAGTTACTAGTGCAAGGATCAAATTCCTGAGCATAACCACTCTTTCATGAGAGAGAGAGGGGGGACAAATTGAACAAAAAATGATAAAAGAAGATATTTTAGAGAGAGAAAGTATAGTGTAGAGAGAGAGAGTATAGGTGTAGGGTACCCATCGCCTAGAACAGCGGTGGGGCTTTGTGAGGACAGCGGAAATGCAAAAAGGGGCATAAATGTCGTAAATGTCGAGTTGATCGAAAACTTTATTGGCCTCCGAGAGCGAGGCGTTGCACTGTGAGTTCGATGAAGAGTTTGGAGCGAAATCGCAATGCTTGCGGATGCCATCGATTGTTTCATCAGAGATGAGAGCGTGGTTCCAAAAGTACTCATACATTCCTGGACCATCTGTTTCATCGTTCATCACAGCGTTGCCCATCTGCAAAATGCATCCCAGCTTAGAGTGGGCACTCCATCTTTCTCTCTCTCTGCATTAGAGAGAGAAAGAGAGGCTAAATTCATTCTCTCTCTCTCTCATGCGCACAAAAATTAACCAGGCACAAGAAACCTGTATATCATTCTTTGAGTTCACTTTCACTTGTTTCTTTTGATTATTTTATGATTTTCTATGGGAAAAAGTTTATATAGAGCCCAGGCTCTAAATAATTAAATTAGAGCTCACCTCAAAAATTTAACTAGAAAAGATTGTTTTGAAGCCCAAATATCCTCAAATTGATCTCTCAACATTAAAATGCATAGACATAAGAAAAAAATGAATTTCAAGTTTTAGAAATAGTGCATCTTGTAACGCATTTTTGGACTATCAATTTCAAATATTATCAACTTTTTATAGATATGCTTGGTCTACATTATTTTTGAAGCTTTAAATTTTATAATTAAAAATAAAAATGTATTTTAAGGCTATCTCAAAAATTTCATGTATTAAAACCTCATTTCTCATCACTATTTGAAGGTGTGCTTTACTTGGATTGTTTAGAGCCTCGGCTCTATACAAATCACACCCCTACGTATCCATATTTTTCTCTTATTTATTTATTTTTTATGATTTTTGTCTCCCATCACTTTCTCTTCGTCCATCACGCGCATGCGCACGCACAATTGGGTTCTATCCGTCCTCCACTTATGGCTTCTTGGACGGATGGTTTATCTTTGACCATACCATGATTTGATAGGGCTGCAGCCATATTCAAATAAGTAAAGCCTCAACTCATAACGTATTGAAATTTGGAAAACCTTTATATCAACCATCTCGAACATTATGTTATGTCTGTAGAAGAAGTTAGGATTTCAAGCTTTAAAAATAGTATATATTATAACAAATTATCTAGACCATCCATTTTTCTCTAAAAATAAGTGTTAAAAGATCTATAAGATCTATACTATTTTTTTGGATTTCGAATATCATTGTCAGTGTCAGAAATTGATTTTATAGTCATTATAGATATTTTTGTTATGAAAAGTGGAGGATTTGAGGTGAGGCTTTATTTTGTTCCATAAAGCCTACGCCTTATAGAAACTTTATCCTTTTTTCTTTACCGCCCTTTTCCCCACTTTAGAGTCTACAAGTACGTGCCTTTGTGTTTGACTCCCTTTTATCTTCTAGATGACCACTTTCCTCACTTTATCCTTTTTGTTTTTCATAAATTTATCAATATATATAAGTAAAAGATGCACTAATCAACATTGTACTCATTTTCTTTGACTTAATTTTAAAATACTCATCAAAATCACATGACCATGTTGTTAAATAGTTGATAAGTTGGATATATTTTGATAATTTTCCCTTTTTATTGAAGTAATTGACTTGTCGAATACTTAATTCACTTCAACTCATCTTAGCAACAGTATAATGGTTCAAGAATTTCCTATATTGTTTTCAATAAGTTAAAGGGAATGGTCGTTGCTCACCGCTATGCCTCTGAGATTGATTAAGGCTTTTTCGGCCATCTGGTTATGCCTGAGCACTTGGTAAGCGAGTTGTGGAACATAGTGCCCTGCATAACTCTCACCAGATATGTAGAACTCCCGGTTCTTGTATTCTGGGAATCTCTCAAACCAGTTGATCAGGAAAATGTAAGCATCTGATGCAGTTCTCTGATCGCCGCTAAGAGCATAATCAGTGGTGGTGTTGGAGTAAGAGTAGCCAACGCCTGCTGGGGACTCCAAGAACAAAACATTTGCCACTGCATACATCACACGATTAGAAGATAAGGGCCTCTTTCTCTCTCTCTGAAGTAAATATAAATACCTCTCTCTGACTTAATATATCAGAAAATAATGCTCTATCTAAGAGAAGGGAGGAGGAGTTGAATTTGTAACCTTTGTTCCATGCATATCTGTTCTTGTAGAGTGTCTTCCCATCACTTTGAACTCTAAAGGGTCCCAACTCCTCCATTGCTCCATACCCAAGTGAAGAGCACCCTGGACCTGTACACAAAATTATACAATTTAACACATCTGAACTGCAAATTACAAATATATATATATATATATATAGTCGAAGCACCACTTAAGATTCATATTTTTACTTTGGACACGGTTTCTATGAGTCAATGTAGAAATGAGTCACATCTTAAAAATATATTTTGGAGATGGATTTTTAAACTTAATTTTTAAGGACATGTAATCTCTAACATGGAGATCATTAATATGAAAAAATAAATAAAATTCAAAAATTAGAAATAAAATTTTTATTAAAAAAATATTTGGACTGTTAGTTTGAATTGTTTTTAGAAGGACCACCTGCTTGCATCCATCTTTAAGATGGATGCTTCATACCTTGGGACCGCATTTCCAGTATGAAACGATTTTCTTTTTACTTTAATTGTTAAACCTAATAGGAAATCACTCTTTGGGCTACGACTAGTTATTTTTCGGCATAGTGAGAATCATGGTTCCTAAAAACAATTGTAATTTCTTTTAAAAAAAGGAGGAATTGAAATTTATTGATTCAGTTTTAAAATTGTAAGGGATAAATTTAAAAATAAGAAATAAATATTTTTTATTATTAAAAGCAAATTTTTGAAATATCTAGATATTTTTTTTTTCAGTTTTGAAACTAATGTGATGGTTCTCTTTCTTGAAGAACTTATTTGAGATAATTGCACTCAGCCTTCAAAATAAAATTTCTAACTCTTAATTTTTATGTTTCTTGTTAAAAGGAATCTTTTAGTAGAACAGTACAAAAACTGAAGAGTCATCTTTAGTGGGTTGGGAAGGAGCAACACTGAGGGCCCCAAATCACATGGCAGACAAAGTGTAAAATTTTTCAATGAGGGCAAAGAAGATTTTGTGAAAAAGGACCACTAGGAAAGGGAAAATGGAGAGCAGAAAATTAAAAGAATAGCTCATCTATGAAGGTCATTGTTGCACGTGGAAGTCTTCCATTAATATGCCTTTTTGAGTTAGAACATGGAAATTTTGTCTCTTATTATTATTTAGGGGTCTATCAAACTACGAGTACCCATGGGAAAAATGTGATTGTAAAGATTAAAGAACAATAAAATTTGTGCCCATGGGATGATTTGAACCCTACTTCAGAGAGAGAGAGAGAGAGAGAATGAAACACTTTTAAAGTGGTCCAAATGCTTTTGGAAATGTTCAACATACCCATCACCCTTGTCTATTTTTTAGAATTTTTTCTTTCTCCAGGCACTCATCATCATCTATGGAAATGGAAGGAAACAAAACACATAACCTCTTTTGATTACAAAACCCAAACTTTGGTGGTGATCCTCTCTTTCACATTTTACTTATCACTATTTAGATCTAATGGTCCGTGTAAAAATCACCATCTTCTAATGGTACTTTGATGAAAAGCCCTAAAAGTAATAATAGCTTTCTTTGACAAGGCAAAGAAAATCAATGGCATGCATTGATTAATAAATGTTTATCTAAGTTTCTAAACAAGGGATACTTCCCCAACTATATAAAAGTTATATATACTCTCTCCCATCAAGCCGTCCAAATTGGATCAAGTGAGCTACTGACCGTTTGATCTACATCTGACACGTCATAGTATTTTATTGTAATTTTTTTTACAAATCATATGAAAATAAAATTTGGTACATGCTATTATTTTAATGGGAAGCACCTAAAAGAAATATAAAAAATATTCTCGATCAAATAAAATGGTCAAAATACCCCTAAAAATTTTAGAAGTATTTTAGTTATCTTATTATTATTTTTTTGCAGTGTGAGTTTAAGAGATGAATGAACGTCCAGGTGTCAAATATTTTTTGAGAAAAAATTAAAAATAAAATAGTGTAAAGGCATTACATTGTAAATGAGTCCATCTCAGCTATCTATTTCTATCGCATGGCTGGACACGAAGATTATATGACTTCTATATAGTAGGGAAAGTATAGAAAGCTTTCCTAACTCTAAAAATTCGGTGTGTTCTTTAATAAATGTGTCTAAACCATAGTTAGACAGTACGTGTATACAAGAAGTAAGCATTAATTGATTATTTCAATAGAATCAGAGCCGAAAAAGGGGTCTAAACCAGAGCACAAAACATAATCAGGATTAGAGTTGAGGTGGTAGCACCACTTGAGATGCAGGTTTCAATTTGAACCGACTCATTCGACAACCACTATTTCTAAAATAGGTAGGGGCTTGTATTCCCCACTGATCTATCAAAAAAAAAGAAAGACAACTTTCAAGAAAACAAAGAATTTCTAAAATAAGTAGGGGCTTGTATTCCCCCAAAAAAAAAAAAAAAAAAGAAAAAAAAAAAAGGCAACTTTCAAGAAAACAAAGAATTTCAATTAGCAATGTAAGGAATAAAAAAAAAACGAATTTGAAACCTTGTTGCCGGTAAAAGGGGATACATTTTATTTTGTAAATTGACGAAAACCAAGAAGGATAAGCATTTTTTTGAAACTTCTTCCTTGTTTAAATTGTGAAATTTCTTCCAAAACTCTGATTCTTTTCAAGTAAAATAGAGTTTAAGAAACTATTTCCCAACTAAAGTGCATCATTTTATTGTATGATATTTATACTGTGTACAAAAAAAAGGAAGGTAGGAACAGGTGCATCGTTCCTTCAAGCATACAAATCAAACTCCAAATTTTACCTACGGATCACAAAAAACTAATTGTGATCCGTAGGTAAAGTTAGGGGGCATGCTCAGAGAGAGATATCCCGAAAACATCGGTGTGTGAGAGACTGAGAGGGATACCCAAAATGAGTGTGTATGTATGTGTGAGAGATATACCTCCATTGAGCCAGAGGAGAAGGGGCTTAGAGAGAGGGTCAACGGCCTCAGCAAAATAGTAGAAGAGCGCCCTCCCTGCCGTCTCGTCGAGGGTCACATAACCAGCATACTGCTTGAATTCCACACCCTCAGGCTGACCATGCAACCCACCAACAATCTCATCTTTCTCTTTCAACCCGTGCTGAGGCAGCGCACGCGCTACCTCTCCAAAAGACTCCCATTTCTGCACCATCTCGACCCTCGACTCCCCCGTCATTTTGGCCTTCATGAGCTTCGTAAGTGCCTCACCCTGTCCGGCCTCACACGTGCCGAAATGGCACATAACAGTGGCCACTGAAACAAGTGAGTAAAATACAAACTTCCTTAAACCTTCCATGGCTGCAATGCCTGAAGCTCTAAGGGGTGCCCTCGTTTTATAACACAGGCCTCACCCTTATTTATCTCTTTTTTTTTATTTTTTCCTAAAATGAAAAAAATAGGATTATGGTTTTTTTTTTCTTTCTATTTTTAAAAGGAAGTTAATTCACTAAATGGTCTAAGTTGATCAGTATGAGTCCTCGAGATTCTTGGATGTATCCGTTTATCTTTTTCTTCATTTTTCTTCGGAGAAAAAATCGATGGTAAATAGGAAGTGGGGTGTTTTCTCTTCATTAAATTGGATAGTGAAAATTAAATTCTATTTTAATAAAAAATAAAAATATTATTTTCCATTTCTTATCTGTTTTGGGGGCGTTTTTCTTTATTAAATTGGATAGTGAAAACTAATTTCAATTTTTAATCAAAATAAAAAGATTAGTTTCCATTTGTAGTCCGATGCTAAATAGAAAGTGGGGTGTTTTCACTTCATTAAATTGGGTAGTGAAAATTATTTTCAATTATTAATAAAAAAATAAAAAGATTAGTTTCCATTTCTAATTCGATGGTACGTGGGGTGTTTTCTCTTCATTACATTGGGTAGTGAAAATTATTTTTTATTATTAATCAAAAACAAAAAGATTAGTTTCCATGTTTTGGGGGTGTTTTTCTTCATAAATTAGGTAGTGAAAATTAATTTCTATTATTAACCAAAATAAAAAGATTAGTTTCCATTTTTAATCTGTTTTTTTTTTCTATATATGGAAGCTGGTGCGGTCCACCCATATTGTTAGCTACAGTTACGCTGAGTCTGGACCCTATATTGGTTTCTACATTCTCCAAAAGGTTGACGAATATACCTAAAATGAGATTATGGAATCAAGAGAATTTGTCCCAAAAAAGAAAGAAAACAAACATTATAAAAGAAATCTGAGTGCGAAAGCAGTTGCGCGACGTTTTTTTGCAAGGTAAAAAAAGTAAATCAACGAATGCAAGCAAGAAAATTGATGCTCGTTAGCGCCCTTGCTTCTTGCAAGAAAACGGATGCGCTAACGGCGATAACGCCCCCTTGCGTCTTGCTTTCGTCGGTCGATTTGTTGATCGCCTCCGCCCCTGCTGCCATCTCTGCTGACGAATTTCTCTTTAAACAAACATTATAAAAAAAACAAAATGAAACCCTAATATTAGGTGATCTGGTGAAATTGTTATTCCTATTTTGTTAATTTGTACGAATTAGAGGGGGGGTAGTTCCACTTAGCTTTCTTCCACGGAATTAATAAAGTTACTTAACTTTCTTCCAAGACACAATAAAGTTAATTAGCTTTTTTCCACTACATGGAAATTTTGAATCTTATGTAATAAAGTTGTAAACCTTGTTCAAACAAAATCGGTTAAAGGGATGATTTGACTGTTAGAAGGTTGAATTGTAAATAAATGAAAAAAAAATTCCCACACTAAACTTCTCTATAATTGGGTCGGGTAGACCTATGGACCCGGCGGTCTCACTTGAACTTTGCCCGGCAGAATTTAGAAGCTAGAAGGACCATGATTCAGCTTGACTGCCGGTAACAACATGGGTGGATTGCACCCAGCTCCAAAAAAAAAAAAAAAAAAAAAAAAATAAAAAAAAACAAGTAAAATAGAGGAAAAGTAAAAGTGTAACTATTTATTTTTGGTATGAGGAGTTCCCAATATGGACTATTAGATGTGAAATCAAGGGGCTGGGCATATGTCAATGACTAAGCATAAAGTCCAATATAAAAGTTTTTTAATGTTGCGACCAATATTAGAAAATATGACCTAGGAACGGAACCCAGCTGTGGGCCAGGTCCGGGTAATCCATAACCGGCCCGGGTAATCAGGCAGTCCCCGGACGACTTAAAAGAATTTAAAAGAATCTCAAAAAATTCCAAAAAAAGAGAGTAGAGTATGTTTAAAGTATAATTAAACAAAATGTATCTGAATGAATGAGATAAAAAAGTAGTGAAAATTAGATTTTGAAAAATCAATTTGTGCCGAGGGATATTTTAAAAACAATCCAAACAAGATGGGAAAATGTACAAATAAGTATTTACGGCCAAAAGACTCCCCAATCTGTTCCAAAACATAGAACACATAAAAAAATTATATTTCAAACAAATTTCTTATTTTTTATTTTGTATTATTCTTTTGAATTTTTCTTAAGTTCTAGGCTCGACCACCCTAATCAGCCATGGCCAGTGGTCGCTCCCGGGTAACCCGGCTGGGTCTTAGTTCCAGTTTTGCAAACACTAATTGTGTCCTGCTTCAAACTAACAAAATTCACATCCAATGACTAAGACTGATTATGTCGTCATTATACCAAAAATGAATAGTCTTATAGTATGCAATCTAAAAAAAATAAAAAACACATTAGAAATAGAAGTTACCCTTATTAATTTGACTAATAACTCACTAAAAAAGGTGTTTGGGCTAGAAAACTGTTCAATTGGTCATCTTGACATGGGGAATATGAATATGAAAATAATGGATTTTGAGTCCTTAAAATAGTGCGTTTTGTAATATATGATTTGGATCATCCATTTTCTAAATTTTTAAGCATTTATAGATCTATTTGACTTATAGATCTGATTTATCTACACCATTTTAGACCTTTGAATTTCATAATTAGGGAAAGAAATAGATTTAAGGCCGTCGCAAGGATTTTCAGCACCAAAACTGCATCTTTCGACATGGTTTGGGGGTGCATCTTACTTTGATTATTCCTGGTTCACGCCTTACATAAGCCTCATCCAAAATAATGTACGATGAACGATTAAAACCACGGTTTTATGGAATCCGTAACCAAAACGTTCTTTTTCTATTTTTCTTTTACTGATGGTTTTTTCTCGTTCTGGTTTGTGCATGATGAAAATGAAATCAGCGAGATTCCATTTCGAAGTTACAATCTTATCTTACATATCAATATTCAATAAAAGAAAATTGTTTCATGCGAGCTGGACTTCATTTCTACATATGCCGTCAAGAAAGTGTAAAGCATTAAAGATGGATGCAAGTAGGGGTTTCATCTAAAAACAATGGAAACTAACGGTCCAAATGTTTTTTTACTAAACTTATTATTTTTAATTTTTAAAATTTATTTATTTTTTCATATTCACGATCTCCATGTTAGAGATTATATGTCCTTCCATCTTAAAAATAGATTTATTAAGAGGCTTACATTTCTACATATGCTGGCTTGGCCGCATAGAAACCGGTTCCTTCAATAAATTCCGTTCATTTGGCCTTTGATATGGCGATCGTGGAAGACACCAATGCAATTCACATACCTTTTAACTAATTCTATAATGGAGATATCCCAAAACCTTTTTAAGAGACCCCAACAATTAGGCATATGCTACCGATGCTAAAGGTTTTTTCACATTTTCAGAGTCTGATGCTCCAGGCCGAAATTCTGCACTGGCTCTAATTTTTTTTTGTAAAATACAAAATGCTCCTTTTATAGGTAGAAATTATAAAGAAAGCCAACCAATCTTTATTTTTTATTTTTATTTTTCAAAATTACCCATTAGTTTGAGGATGGAATTCTTAATCCAATTTTTTTTTTCTTTTAGTTTTTTAGTTTTTTTCATTAGTAGGGGAGTGCCCCATGCTTCAGGGCAGTTCCCTGCTAATGAAAAAACTAAAAAAAATATATTAAAACTTTGGTCCGAGAATGTCCTCGGATCAAAAGGCAATTTTGAAAAAAAGAAAAAGAAAATAGGGTTGACCGACCTTTTTTGTAATTTCCACCTATTGGAACCTTTCATATTTTAATTTTTTTTTTTGGGTTTGTATGTAAATCAGTCGTATCTTTCATCGATTGGAGAGAGAGAATAAATGAGCTTTTTGCTAAATATGTTCATCTGTTTCCTGAATGTGATTTAAATATTTTTCATCCATTTGCATGCTGCAAATGGCAAACATTGGTGGGTTCCAGATTATAATACTCTTTGAGCTCCAAATTTAGGAGGCATCGCATGTTCTGATTTCTTTTTGTATAAATGCCAAATACCTTGCTTCTTATATATTTGATTAATGGAAAATCAGTTAATGATTTTTTTGGAATCATCTCTTGTGCAACACCATGTACAATTGATGTTTAGAAATGGATGAAGTTTTTACATGTCTTAGGCTTTATGAAAACAAAATAAAGCCTCACCTCACTTCCTCATTTGAAAAGCACTTTTGACAACAGAAATCTCCTTCAGGACTCTAAAATCAATTTTCAACACAAGCAATGAAATTTGAAACTAAAAAATGTACTGATATTACGGATCTTTGAACACTTATTTTTAGGGAAAAATGGATGGTCAAGATAATTTGTTACAATATACACTATTTTGGAGCTTGAAATCTTAATTTTTTTTGACAACCATAATATTCTTGCTGAGATGATCGATATAAAAATTCTCCAACATTTGAATTGCAATATTTGATGACTTATGAGGTAAGGCTTTAGTTATTTGAATGGGACTACAACCCTATCAAACCATCTTCCTAAGAAAATTTCTGAAGAAAATGTTGGTTAAGCTTTGGATAGTCTACGTGAGGACACCTTAGCCTTAGCACTGCATTAATTTCTTCTTTGTTTTCAGGTCACTAATTATTAATAACTTAATAATAATAAGTGATCTGAAAACCAAAACACAATTCCTCAATTAATAATAATAATCAGTGATCTAAGAACCAAAATCGACTACCAGCTCAATCACTTGGAAACCTAAATTTGATCGACGGTTTGGATTCAAGTCAGGCTACTCAATTGGACCTAAATTGGATGAGCAGTTTCGATCCAACTTAGGCTACTCGATTGGCCCGGCACTACGGGCCCAAACAAGGTTAGAAAATCAACAAAAATTGATAAAAAAACAATTTCGTGTGGTTTGTGAAAATGGTGGTAATGTTACATATTTTGATGCAATTATCAAAAATAGTTAAATACACAGAGTTCGGTACTCGTTTGAATACTACATAATCATTTCACAAGCTAAAATAGAGTTAGTACTGATTTATTTACCTAAAGTAAAAAACTAGTACTAATGAGATCTATTGGAATACTCCAATATAAAAAATGAGTAAACAAATCAAAATATATAATATAGAGCTAATATAAATGACGAGGTGACTTAAAATAATCCCCAAAATTGTGATCCAGAACATGCGTCTAAGTGAATTTATTGATAAATGAGTTTGGGTGTTCAGAATCTTGAGAACCAAGCGTAATGTACATGCCATGTCAAAGTTAACAAGTATTGTAAACGTATGTCCTGATCCTCACCCAAATTACCCAAGGCTATCTATCTCCTCCAATATCTCTCTCAAGTTGTGGTCTTCCCACTCTTTGTTCCTCCTAGTGTACCCAAGGCTATCTATCTCCTCCAGTATCTCTCTCAAATTGTGGTCTTCCCTCTCTTTGTTCCTCCTAGTGTTCTAAGACTCGATCGGGGCCACTCGGACTATACCGAGTAACTCGGCCTCGCTTCCTTCTAAGTATGGAAATCAAGACCTCTTATAAAGATGTACGTTGACACGGGATGGCCTAACCAATGCGCCACTCGCTACTTGTTTGATAAAAATGGCACTTATATTACATATAACAATTTTTTTCTTTATTTTCTTTTAAAAAATGAGCTAGATTCGGACTAGTTACTCAGACTTGTCTGAATAACTCGCTTGGGCCAAATTCCGAGTACCTTGGCCGAGTCGATTTTTTGAACATTGGTTCCTCCTTCTACCAACTAGTTCACACCTTCTTCTTCATAATCACTGCCCATCAATTCTTGCAATATGCGTTTATTAAGTAAGATTCCTCCACTCCTACCATCCACTCCTTTGCTAGATCCTTCAAAAAAAATAGACAACCTAGGTCGATTAGATCACAATTTGTGAAATAAGATTGAATTTTTCATATATTTTAGTGAACAAATACAAACAGTATAAATAAAGAGAAGAGAGGGTCGAGTTAGTCGATCCCAGTAAAAAAGGATAAAATCTTTTACAACAGAATGAATCAAATATGTTACAACTAAATGAGGAATTCGAAATGCAAATGAGGAATTCAAAATTAAAAGGTATCATAATACTCCCCCTCAAGTTGGTGTGTGTAGATCGATAACACCCAACTTGTATTGTACATACATGAATTGCTTTTTTCCAAGCGGTTTGGTGAATATATTGACCCTCTGGTTATCAGTTTGGAGGTACTAAGTGTGAATAACCCCAACTTGCAACTTTTCACAAACAACATGACAATCCAATTCGATATGCTTGGTGCGCTCATGGAAAACGGGATTGGATGCTACGTGTAACGCAGCCTGATTATCGCAGTGTAGTAGCATTGGTTGTGAGTGGGTATTGCCCAAGTCGTGAAGAAGGTATTTAAGCCAAACTAGCTCGCAGGTGGTTGTTGCCATGGCTTGATATTCTACTTCGACAGATGAACGAGAAACGGTGGACAGTTTTTTTGTTCGCCAAGATATGGGGCTGTTTCCAAGAAAGGTACAATATCTTGTGACAGAGCGACGGGTAGCAGGACAACTAGCCCAGTCAAAATAGGAGTAGCCAGTGAGCTGTAACGTATTAGAGGAAGGCATCAAGATTCCTGTACCTGGACTGGACTTGAGGTTGGCGAGGCATTTGCATGAATTGACTAAGCATATTGACCAAAAAAGTAATCTCTAGTTTGGTGATGGTTAAATAAATAAGGCGACCCACAAGTCGTCGATAAGGTCCAGGATTAGAGAATAAAGTGCCATTATTAGCTCTCAGTTTGAGGTTCTGCTCCATAGGAAATGAGACGGGTTTGGCACCAAGTAACCCAGTTTCTTCCAAAATGTCCAGTGTGTATTTTTGTTGAGATAGGAAGATGCCTTTGTCTGAGCAAGCAACCTCGATTCCCAAGAAATACTTAAATAAACCAAGATCTTTGAGTTTGAATTGGCGATGTAAGAATTGCTTGATGGAAGAAATAGTAGAAGAATCATTCCTGGTGAGAATTATGTCGTCAACGAAGACTAGAATGACAATAATTCGGTTTTTGTTCTTGAGTGTGAACATGGTGTAATCGGCCTTAGATTGTTGGAACCCTGCTTGCAGAAGTGAAGAAGAGAACTTAGAGAACCAGTTGCAGGATGCTTGCTTGAGTCCATATAAGGACTTCTTTAAGCAACATACAAGATGGTATCCATGCTCCCCATTTCAAGAAAAGCTGGGGAAAACTGCATATATATTTCCTTAGCTAACTCACAATGGAGAAAAGCATTATTGACGTCTAACTGAAAAAGGGGCCATCCTTTTATGGCAGCAATGGCAAGTAAACATCGAACTGTGACTAACTTGGCTACGGGGGCAAAGGTCTCGTTGTAATCGATGCCTTCAGCTTGGGTGTACCCCGTAGTTACATGCCGTGCTTTGTAGTGCTCTACACTTCCATCAACATTTTACTTAATTTTGTGACCTACTTACACCCTATAACATGTTTTCTGGGTGGCAAGGGAGTAACAATCTAAGTATGATTTTTCTCTACTGCTTTGATCTCAGCAGTCATGGCATCCTTCTAACGAGTATCTTTAATAGCAGTAAAAAAACTTCTAGGTTCATGATTAGAGGATATGGAAGCAAGGAAGGCTCGATGAGTAGGGGAAAATTTGTTGTAGGAAACATAGTGAACCAGTGGATATTTGGTACATGTGTTAGAATAGCTCATGAAGGGTGATGGTCTGTAGGCAACATGAGAGCACTTGTAATCAGCAAGCCATCTCGGAGGTCTGTGTATAAGTGCAAATTTGCGTGAGGATAGTGGTGATTGTGTGTTGATGGTAGCAACAGAATCCGAAGCAGTTGTTTCAATGGTGGTTAATGGCAGCTCTATCATGGTAGGTGATGACAGGGGCTCAGTGTGTGCACGAGTGGTGGGCACAAGAGGTGTGTCTAGGACTGTTGTAGAATCAACATCCTCGATGATGGGGATAGGAATAGATGAACTTAGAATATCAATATTTGTAGTGGTTTGACTGGATAGGAAAGGGAATTGGTCCTCATGGAAAGATTTTTTGTTCATCAAGATAAAAAACTTTGTATTCTGTCCATATGGATAACCAATAAACACACATTTGTGTGCACAAGGGGCAAACTTATCATTTGATTTGGTGTGGGCATAACACAAACAGCCGAACACACGTAGGTGTTGGTAGGTTGGTTTGACATTGAACAAGATTTTATGAGGTATTTTATCTTGTAGAACAGGAGAAGGGAACCGGTTAATAAGATAAGTGGTTGGAAGGATACATTTTCCCCATAATTTAATAGGTAGACCAACTTTCAAGGAGATCCCTGTGTTTGCATTCAACCACTCCATTTTGTTGGGGCGTATTGATGCAGGTCCTTTCGTGTAGAAGTCATTTCTCATTCAAAAAATTACGCATTTGATGACAGAGGAATTATGTCCCATTGTCGGATCTCAGGGTGTTAAATTGGTTTTCTATCATAGCACAAAAATGTTTTATATAGGAGAATGTTTCACTCTTCAATTTCATCAAAAAAACCCACGTGCAACAACTACAGTCATCAACGATAGTAAAAAATATCATGCACCAGTGTGTGTTGGAGTGATGTATGCTCTCCAAATATCAAATTGAATAAGTTCAAAAGGAACAATACTTCTATTAATGCTAAGAGGAAAAGGCTCTCTAGTTTTCTTGGCAACATGACAAATTTCACAAAGACAACAATTATTTTCAGAGAAAAGAAATAGAACGTTCGTTAGACAAATTTTTTAAGCGCTTGTTGTATGGATGTCTGAGTTGGTTGTGCCAAAGGTGGACTGGGGACACTTGATGACAGATATGCTTTATTCCTGGGTTCTTGTAAAAATACAGTCTGTCACGTTCCTCACCCAGACCAATCACCTTCTTTGTTGCTAGGTCCTGAAACACATAGAAATTTGGAAAGAAAATAGCAGTACAATTATGGGTTTTGTTTAGTTTGCTAACAGAAAGTAGATTTTAATTAAAGCTAGGATTGCATAAGACATCTTTTAGATGCAGTGAAGAAGAAATAGAGCAATTTCCTATGTGTGAAACACAAACAACTTCACCATTAGGGAGACAGATAGATGAGAGTAATGCAAATTGGCTGTAGGTTTTAAAAAATTTGAAGGAGATGCCATGTGGTCGGAAGCTCCAATGTCTATGATCCATGAGGATGACATAGAGGGCAAAGAGGCGCAATATACTACCATACCTGCAATGTTGGCTGAAGATAAGTTATGATTAGCAGTGAGCAGAGACATGAGCTAAAAGTGTTGTTCCGGGGAAAGATGCACAACAATGGAATTGTGGGCATGTTTGCTGCTTTCTTTGCTGGAATTGTTGGCAGTAGCAGCACTGTTTTGGGTTCCCTACATGCTATGCAACTTGTGGCATTGGTTACGAATGCGACAAAAAATACCACAATGATCACAACATGGTCTATCACGTCCACGTCCTCCTCCTCCTCTACCATTGCCAAAGCCCTTGAAGTGACTGCCATAAGTACCACGTTCACGACCACCTCTATTGACATTGGAAGCAACCATAGCAACACCTTCGAAGGTTGTGGTAAACATTGTTGAATGCTACACTATCTTTCATCTTGCAAGATCAAAGCGTAGGTTTTTCTTATGGATGGTAAGGGGTCTATAGTGAGAATATGACTTCTTACAGTGGAATAGGTTGTATTTAACCCTATGAGGAACTGAAATACCCGCTCATTTTATCTCATCTGATAGCCTTCTTTGATCGCACCACAAGAGCACTTGAGATAAGGTGTTAGAGAATCCAACTCATCTTAATACCCCTTGAGCATGGTGTAATATTGCAGGATAGAGAGCTGGTCCTGAACATGATTGGAAATATCATGTGTAATAAGATAGATTTGGGTAGCATTAGTTTGTGAAAAACGCTCATGTAGATCCTCCCATGGAAGTACATGATGTTGTTTGTGAGGTTTTTGCAAACAACGTTCCAAATCCATGAGAGAACCATTGTGTTACAGCAACTCTAAGAGTGAAAAGAAGGCAAATTCTCCTCTAGTTGAACAATCCATCGATGAAACCGAGCTTGTATTTGGCCATGAGGGCTGCAAGCATAGCCTCCTTCCAAAGAGAATAGTTGTCTCCAGTGAGTTGTTGAGAAACCAATGTCATCCCTGGATTATCTGAATGATGAGGATAGAAAGGAGAGGAAGAGGAGATCGACTCTTCATAGCTTCCTTCAGAATTGGTCGTGTATCCACCTTCCATCAACATGAATGTAAGATAAAAGAAAGCTCCCAGCAATAGCTCAGAAGATGATGATGATGGGACAATGGCAAGGGTTTGTCAACCAGCGATGCTTGTCGTTGTAGCTAAGAGTGCCACAACTGTAACCAAGAAGAAAGACGAAACTAGTGATAGCGAAGAGAGAGAGAACTCAGGTCACCGTCGGAGAACCTGGGTGAGAGGCGACCACACGAAGAAAACCCAGGCAAGTGAAGGCTTTCATCCTATATTTTCTCTCTAGACTGCAATGACGCCCAAGGCTGGTAAGAAGCCTACTGAGAAGAATTCAGCAGAGAACTCAGGCAAGAGAAGGCAGGACAAAAAAATATTAGCTAATTGGCAGTTTGCTGCTCGTTCTAAGGAACAAAAAATGCATTACTTTTCAGAACTGGAGCACAAGGTTTAGACTCTGCAAAACTGAAGTCACCACACCTATCTGCACAGTTGACTCTGTTACAAAGGGATTCAGCTAGACCAACCAATCAAAGATGGGCTAAAGTTTCATCTCCAAGCTATGGAGCAACAAGCCCAACTAAAAGATGCACTGAATAAGGCCCTGACATAGGAGGTTCAACATTTAAAAATGGTCACTGCCAAGCCAACAATCTTGGCTATGAAATCGCAAATGTTCGGATGCCTCAACAACCATTTCAGCTCTCTGTTTATCAGTAGCTCAAAAAAATGAGTTATTTGGGAGTTCTTTGGACCTCTCTTATAAGGTGGTTTTAGAGCAATGGGTTTTCCAAAACCCTGCAAAAACTTCACCATTCAGGCTCAGGCATCGTCTTGTGTGAGCAAAGCTCTGAGATAATGGGAAAAGAGTCAAAAACCAAATATGGTAGAGATCAACTCAACTCAAGAGCTTGTTGATTCTCTAAAGAATTGCAGGAAATAAGCTTGTCATCTTAGATTTCTACTCTCCTGGTTGTGGAGGTTGAAGTAGCAAAATAACCAGAAACACAATGAAAATCAAGAGAAGGCGACCACCAGAGAAAACTCAGCCTACTGACGCTGAATCACAACCAGTAGTGACTACAAGTGATTCCTCCTATGTGCTCTGATACCATGTGAAATAAGCTTGACTTTTTCATATATTTCATTGAAAAAATACATGCAGTATAAATAGAGTTACAAAAGAGAGGGTTGAGTTAATCGATCCCAGTAAAATAAGGATAAAATCTGTTACAATAGAATGAATCAAATCTGTTACAACCAAATTAGAAATTCAAAATTCAGATGAAGAATTCAAAATTCAAAGGTATCGTAATAGAATCCTTAGTATTACTCCTCATTTATTTATCTTAAAGACCAACTTTTGAAGCTCAATAAATTGCAATATGTTTATTTCTTTGACCTTCACTAGTCAACCGATCATAGTTGATTCTGTATATACCCCCCATATGCTTGCAAGAGCATCCCACCTTTCAACATAGATGATTGAAAGATGGTGGGATGCTCTAGTTTATATGTGGGAATGCCCTCATATAAACTTTTTCCTTATATAGACTCAAGGTTGTGACCTTGTTTGTCACGGGGGCTTGAGTCATGGACATGTGTGGCAATGGATTACAAACATGTGCTGTAGTTCATATGAGCTGGGACTTTGGATAGGGAGCAGCAGAGAGGGTTCAAACATGAGTATGGGTTTGATCTGGCCCAACCCTATTTTTTTCTTATTTTTTGCTATTTTTATAGGGCCAGGGTAGACTCTATGGGGACAACTATTTTTTTCTTATTTTTTGTTATTTTTATAGGGCCAGGGCAGACTTTATGGGGACAAGGGCCGGGCCAGAGCTATGGCAGGCCCCGCCCATTGCCACCCTTAAGGAAGGCATGGCTTGGCTCTTGTAGGATTTGGGTGGGATAAGTGACACATGTAAGAACATAAGGAATTGTGTGGAGGAGATGGAAGGGTCGTGGATTGCACCAAATGGGAATAAGGATGTAATTTGATGATGTCATGCGTGTGAGAACCGAGGTATTGGATGTCATTAGCACATGGGAATCTCATTAAACACTTCATTCTTGTTTTTCCTTTTTTCGACGGTTGAACATCCTAACTTAGCCAAAAGATTGATGTGTATATATATGTACATTTTTGTGGAATTGATATAATTTAATGTAATGGATTGTGGAATGTATAGTTTACTTTGGCTCATCAAAGTCTGAAATGAAATGTTGGACAACAATGCATTGAAGATTAAACACACTTGAAGCTAACATGTTTCCAATATTTGCTATCTTTCTCTTTGTCGCGAAAGCTTATTACACTCCCCCACCCGTGTATATTTTTTCTACATCCCCTATTTCCCAACTGTTCAATCTAAATAGCTGGGATGGCTTCAGCCATAATGTCATAAGTGAACCAGTGATTGTATAATCTAGATTTGATGTTCCAAAGTATTTTAGTTTTAATTCTTTTTTTACTACTCATATGAAGACGATATTTGGTATATGTTATCATGTCAATAGGGCACACCTAAAAAATATTTTCAAAAAATAAATAACCAAATACCCCTGAAACTTTATGGGTATTTTGGTCATTTTATTTTACCAGAAATATTAGTTAATATTTCTTTGCAAGTGTGAGTTTAAGAGAGGACTAGATGCCCCAAATTTGATGCCAGAATATTTGTAAAAAATAATTAAAAATAACAAGTGTATAGGAGTGACATTGTGATTGGGGTCATCTCAACCATCCCATCACAGTCATCCCTTCAGATCGGATGACTGGGAGAGGGGGGATGCAGAAAAACTACATGTGTGGGGAAATATATAAGTTTTCTAGGAAAAATGCATGTGTGGGGAAATATATAAGTTTTCCCCTCTCTGTCAGTTGCACTCTCTCTATCTAAATTAGGGGAGAGAGCGGGTCTGGATCTGGATTCGAATAATATACATGGGATCACGATTTAGATCCAGATCCAGATCCAGATTACTATATATGCTATTTAAAAAATTATATATATAAAATAAAAATATCCTATTTAAAAAAATCGGGTTGGACGCGGATCCAGATAGGATCCACCTGCACCTAGATCCAATCCAGGTTTCAACTTTGACCTGACTTTGGGTCTGGATCCGGATTTCGGATCCAAATTTGGCGTCCATACTTGGATCTGATTACGAATTCTAGGTTTTGGATCCATATCAGCTCAATTCTTATCCCTAATCTTAATTTAGCATAATCCTTCAATAAAAGGTAATTACCTAAGAAGCATATAAGAAAGTGATTTAATTTCAAAATAATCAACAAAAGATACATGATCAGAACTTGAAAAGGTTACAAAAAGTAAAATGCTAAATAGTTCATCGAGATCAATAAAGGGGCTGGAAACGAGAGGGCCACATCGCGGGCGGTGCAGCTTCGCGGGCCTGGCAGTCTACTGGGCCTACGCCCACCAAGAAAATAAATTAGCACACTGAACAAGAAAAAGAAAGGAAATTTATCAAAATACATTTAACATTTAGGAGATGAATTATTTAAGGGTGCGGTTTGCATAGAGCCTAGGCTCTAAACAATCAAATTCGAGCCTATCTTCAAATAGTATCGAGAAAAGTAGTTTCAATATTGAAAATCTTTCTGACAGTCTTAAAATATATTTTTATACTTATTTATGAGTATAAAGCTTCAAAAAATGATATATATCGCCATATCTATGAAAAATTGAGAATCTTGAAAATTAACGGTCCAATAATGCGTTACAAAATACACTATTTCCAAAACTTGTAATCCATTTTTTTCTCATGTCCATGCATCTTGATATCGAGATGATCAATCTGAGGATATTTGAACATCAAAACAACCTCTTCTAGTGAAAATTTTGATGAAGGCTCTAATTTGATTGTTTAGAGCCTCGGCTCTATATAAACTTTTCCCATTATTTAATAGTTTATTACTTTTTATCTCAAATTAAAAAAAACTCATAAAATATACATAATTATGAGTTTGAAATATGATATGGATTAAATGTTAAATAGTTGAGTCAGAAATTAGCCTGTGATACTATGCAGGCACGTCCACATAATGGCTTGATCCACCAATGGTGATTGAATGTTAGACTTACAATCACTGCCGTCCAGAAAAAGGCACGTTGCTCAAGTTCATATGCGGGCCCACAGACAAACTTTATCTGAAGGACACAATTCTATGAGTCCATGTAGAAATGAGTCCCTCTTAAAACTTTATTTTTAAGATGGATTTTTGGATCCATTTTTAAGGATATATAATTAATTTTAAAATTAAATATAATAGTTTTATAAAGAAAACATTTAGATAGTTAGTTTCAACTGTTTTTTGATGGACCGCCTGTCAGTTTTAAAATAAATGCTTTATACCTTTTTAAATTCTTTATACCTCAGGAGGACACATGTAGAAATGCGTCCCCCGACTGATGAAATAAATTTTCTTATCTAAAAGGGATTCGATGCATAGGCTGCACATAAATTGAAAAGTTTTTATTGTAAATCAACGTAAATGTAAATTATTTCAACTTTTATTATCCCAAACTTGGTCTAAAATAGTATTTTAAAAATAAAAAATTTCATAAATTTTTTTAAAAGAGTTATGAAGATAATATATCACTCTTCTGTTTTTTTGACTAATGTTAACTAACTTTATTAATAAAAGAGATTACATTGGCATAATTACATCATCAAAGACCACAATATTAGCCATCGTCACTCTAAATTTAGCCAAAGAATCCGTCACCAAATTAGCTTCTCTATAAACATGAATAAAGGAAACTGAATAAAAACAACCAAATCCAAGATCTGCAATCATAACGATTTGAGTACGGACGAAACTCTTTGCTTCCTGTTGCACCATTGAATCACATTCAAAGAGTCTCATTCTTCAGAGCACTACCCAGGTTCTCAGCAAAATAAAAATTCAGCCCATGTGGATCAATTTCCAAAGGATCAAACATTGGTCTAGGAGATGAGTAGCTCGACGGAAAACCAAAAATCTCATTCTATCTTTGATGAGGATATAGCAAATGACGCCACAAAACCTCCAAGTAATGGTGAACAACCCCTAATTTAGTAACATTGGGAAGATCATATCCTCTTTTATAGATGTTAATTCTTATCCCTTCAATCTGATTTGATATAACGGTGATATCTTTAATCTCATATTGATTTTTCTATGATTGTAGATTATATTCTAATTTCATATTTTTATAATTGGAATATATAACACCAGAAACAACAAAATAATGTTACTGATAACTATATAAAAAAATTAGATAGGCCTCATATTGCTCATTTTAGAAATCATCTTCTCAAATAGGAATAGATAATTATTATAACAAAATCGTGAACTCTTTTTCCTTATGGAAAACTACAAATAAATTTAAGTTTCAGACCAACTTTTTAGGGCGATTTAAGTTCAAATGTTTCTATATCACATATTTTTCGGAACCTTTATGTATGGAGCCTCCCACATTCTAAAAAACACCAATGTAATCGAATGGCTTGGATAGCTTCAATCGTAATGTTACAAGTTAGCCTTTGAGTGTCTTGATCTGATGACTCAAAGTATTTTTTTCTTTAATCTTTCTTAACAAATTATTTCAAGGTAAATTTTGGACATTCCCTCCTCTCACAAGGGTGCACCTAACAAAAATAAGAAAACAATATTGTTGATAACAGAAATAACTAAATTGCTTCAAAACTCATAGTATTTTAGTTATTTTTTTGGTGAGATTATTTGTTCTTATCATATGCACAATTGTGCACACCCTAAAGTTTTTGCAAAGATGATTTGTTTAAAAAGTAAAAAGCAAAATAATATTAGATGGGTCATTTTTCAATTGAAAATTATATTAGGTGCATCATTGTGGTTGACGCGTTCCTAGCCATCCATTTAGATTGGATGGCTAGGAAATAACAGCCCTACGTGGTTTATATGTGGACATATTTCTATTCTATAGGAAAAACATTACATGCGATTCCACCACATGTAGAGTATATATGGCCCTTGTTATCAATCATTCAATCTGAATAGATGATTGAGATGACTTTAGTTACAATGTTGCAAGTTAGCATTTGAGTGTCAGATCTTGATTCAATTGCTCATAGCAATTTATATTTATTTTTCATTTTATAAATGATTTTGCATGAATTTTTGGGCGTGCATATAACTAACAGAGGAGCACACAATAAAATAATAAAAAAATATCACTGACAAGGAAAAATGACCAAAATATATGAAACTGTAGGGGCTTTCTTATCATTTATTTTGATAAAATATATTTTTCTTTTTTATTTTTGCAAGGTGTGACACAATACGGAGGGGTACAGCTCAAATTTTGCTCAAATGTGGCTTGTAGAGAAAAAAAATTAAAAATCAAAGAGCATTTTGACTTAATATAGTGATAGGAGCAATCCTAGACATTTATTCAAATCAAACCGCTAGAACCCTTGTTTTGGGTGGTCCGATGATTCAAATATTAACAAGACACTTTTTATTTTTATTTTTTTTATTTATTTAAGCACTATCCGATGGTTGCAACAATGGACATGTCCAAATTATTTTTTTCTTTAAGAAAAAAGGGATTCTATGTATGAGATATGAAATCAATCCCTAGGTCCTCCTTTTTTTTGTATACCGAGAGAGAAGATGGAAATAGGGCGTAAATTTCAGAATTTCAATCTCATCTTTCATTTCCAAAATCATCTATCTCACCAAAATCTAAATTTCAGGGATGAAAGATGAGGATCAAATTAGCAGTTTTAAACCCTAATTTTATCTTCTCCCTCTGCCAAAAAGAAACAAACTAAAGTGTGGCTTGATATCTCATACATCACACCACTTTTTTAAATAATAAGAAAAAACAACTTTGACGGGTATAGTGTCGCAACAATTGGACTGTGATTAAATGAAATGGGAAAAGCGGATCAGATAGATAGATGTTTGAATGGTCGAACTCCCCTCAAGTTGGGCGGTCCTATGTTTTAAACATCGAACCAACCCAGAACTGACCTGGCCTTTAGGATGGCCCTAGGTTCAACAAAATAAAAAATAAAAAAAAAAAAAAAAAAAACTGGTCCAATGCTATTGGACTGGTCACTAGAGGTTAAACTTGAAAAATAAAAAATTACAAAAAGTAGGATCTCTTACTAACTTCTTAGAAAAATCAGACCATTATGTAATACCATAAAAATGTTTTCTTGTAGTAGGTAATTTTTTCATTTTTTTTTCTAAAATATCCTTGGTTCAAAGCTTCAAGTTCCAAATTGTGGTTTCCTTTTTTGATCGAGAGATTAGTTTTAAACTTAAAGTTCCGTACCAAAGTTTTCATAAATAAACCAACTGGGAACTTTAAGCTAACCTTCCACCATGTGAATTTCTGCCACCAAATGACTTAAAAAAGCTAAAAAACGCCTCCCCTTAATTGTACTTAATGAATGAGATCGTTTCATTTAAAGGAAAACATTTATGTATGGGTGAGGCCCTAAACAATCAAATTAAGATGCACCTCAAAAATTCACTAGATGAGAAAAAATGGATTTCAAGTCTTGAAAACAGTGCATCTTGTAATGTATTTTGTGCATCGTCAATTTTCAAAATTTTCAAGTGTTCATAAATCTGTTCGACTTACATTATTTTCAAAGCTTTAAATTTTATAAATAGATGTGAAAAAAAAAATTTCAAGCCATCACAAAGATTTCCAGCATTGAAAAAATATCTTTCGTGTGAAACCCTAACCATGGATGTGGCGATGGTGAATAAGAAACTCACATAGTTTGACAGGATGTAACAAAGTGATGGGTCAATGGTCGTTGGCCATCTTCATCAATTTTCCTCTTCCTGATCTGCGACTGAGAGAGGGAGGTGTATTTGTTTCAAGGGATGATGGGATCTGTGGATAGTTCTCTCTATCCTTTAGTTCGGATTCTGAGTAATGAATGGGATAAGCTGGATATTAGATCTGAATTTTTTTATCACTAGGTCCTTCTCCCCACCTATCACAGATTTCTTTGGTTTGTCGGACAGGGCTAGAAGAGGATGGTGTTTGTCATACTCTCCTGATATGAAAATCATAGGTGAGAACAAAATTGTCTTTAAACTTTGGTCTAAGGATGAGGTTAGTAGAGCTCTCTGTAATCGTTTCTGTAGACTACGTGGAAGCCTTCTGTCGTTGGATCGTTGGAAGCCTTGTGACCACAATTCCGTCATTCAGAAGGAATCTCTTTGGTTGGGTCTTAATGGTGTACCTTTGCATGCTTGGAATTTGACTATTTTAAAAAAGATTGCAGACTCTCTGGGAGGATATGTGGATTTAGACTGGGATTCATTTTTGAGCCCGGCCTGCAAGATGGTATGGGTTAGAGTTTTGAAGCTTGTTGGTGCGGCTATACCTCAGAAAGTTTGCCTCTCTGTTGGAAAAGATACCTTTGAGATTGGAGTGGTTTGTGAAGGTAGCATTAGTAAAGCTCAAGGAGAAGGCAATTCTGAGTTACCTATGGTATTGGAGAAGGGTAAGCTTTGGAGCCAGTCACTGGAAGTTGGGAGACTGCTGGAGCCTAGTTACAGGAAAATTTCAGTTCCTCAGAGAAATGCTTGGCGTAAGGCTAGGAATTTCCAATTTGAATCTCATGTAATGGTAAAAATTTCAAAAAAATGGATCGAGGTGGGTAGATTTCCGGATTACACGGAGGGAGTTTCATATGGGTTTAGTAATCAGCAGTTACAGAATGTTGCGAGTAAAGTCAATGGTAAGTTTCCTATTAAGAGTAGGCAAAGTCAATTTTTAAACTCCTCTCCGGATGGGCCTAGTGTTGACCCATCTTGTCCTCTTTTGGATGAGTTTTCGAAAGGCTTATGTGGTCAAGAGGGTCCACCTCTTTTTTTGAGCCTGGTTTTGGTCTTACTCCAAAGAAGGCAGCGGAGGACAGATCTTTGATAACCTTGGGAGGGGATTTTATGCCTTCTTGTCAGCATGATTTGGGTGGGGTAGGAACCAGAATACAGGTGGCATTTTGTTTTGACGAAAATTGCGATAAGGGATCTCCTTCTTCAGCGCTTTCTAATCTTCCCCCGGCTTTGGTTCTATTCTTCCTCCTCTCTCGCCACAAATCAGTCGGCAAAGGCTGGTGCCTCCTTCTCTATGTTTGTATCCTATGCACGAACGTGCACCCTCGTCCTTTTTGCCTTGTTGCTGTTAAGAAAATCCGCTCAAGCTTCGACCCTCTTCTAGTTGATCCCCTTGCTTTCTTGGTGATCGAACCAGAGGAACCACTGATGATTGGTGATGGTGCTCATGTGGAGTCAGAGGTTGGGAGAAGGCATTGTCCTCTTCGCTGGTAGAGCCACTATCGGCGGAGACGTCAACCTCTTTGTTGCAGCTGGTCATTTCACCTGAGGCTGCTATGAAGAATGCCATTGCCACTGAAACCACTTGTTCTACTTTGGATGACTCACCTTTTGTGGGAAAATTGTTGGTGGATATGGGACATGATGAAGTTCCACTTGTTGCGGTAATGGAGGGTATTAGGAAGAACCGTAAGCTAAAGCGGAGGCTGTTAGAGAAAAGAAGCCGACAGAGACAGAGGTGAAGAAAGTAGTTGACTATCGTGAGGGCTTGGCTAATGAAGATACCGAGAAGACAAATGATAAAACTCCGACAGATTTTTTGAAGAACAAAAGCAAGAAGAAAAAAGTGTTTCATCGCGGAGTTCGTTCCTCTGCGAGATTGGAAGCCCATGGAGTTCCGAAAGGAGGATATCTTGCTGCTGCTATTGCCTTTCGTGATCCAGAAGTGGTGGACGTAGACTCAGAACCAACAACTTCGTCTTCTTCATCTGATGGAGATGCTATTGACTCGATGGTGCTTGAAGATGCTTATTTCGGTGATGGTTTTTCTGGACTAGGTTCTTCTTCCTCTCCCTTTTACTTTTAATGAATTTTCTATCTTGGAGTGTTAGGGGTTTAGGTCACCCCAGAAGAAGACGTGATGCTTTAGTTTTGGTTTCTAAGTTTAAACCTGTAATTCTTGCTTTATAGGAAACTAAACTTCCTAGCCCTACTCTTGCGGCAGTGAGAGAAGTTTGGGGTAGTGGAGCAGTCTCTTTTGCTGGTATTGATGTAGTAGGTAGTTTAGGGGGTTTATCGATTTTATGGGATCCTACTGTTATTTTTTGTTTTGATTCCATTGTCAGAGACAACTTTTTGTTTTTGGGTTTTAGGGGGCCTATTTTGGATTTTTCATGGGGCTTTATGAGTGTTTATGGGCCTAATTCTTCCTCCTTGAAGGATGCCTTTATTTGTGATATGCATGCTGTCGTACATTCTGTTCCCTATCCTATGGTTATTGGGGGGATTTTAACCTTATTAGGTAGCCGAATGTGTGTTTAGCAGAGCACCCTATCAATGTGTTTATGAGAAAGTTTAACCTCTTCATTAAAGAAAATGCCTTTTTCGACCTTTCTATTATTGGTGCTAAGTTTACTTGGTCCAATAATAGTGTGAGCAATCTTGCCATGTCCAAATTGGACAGGTTTTTTGTAGCAGCAGGCTGGTTGGAAGCTTTCCTTCTTGCCTCTGTGAAGTCACTGGTGCGACTTTCTTCCGACCACACCCCTATTCTTCTAAGTACGGGATGTCTCAGAGGGGGGACCTAAACCTTTTCAATTCGAGGTGCGGTGGCTAGAGGAAAAGGAGGCAGTGGAGATTATTCGAAGGATCAGGATGAACACGGTAGTGATTGGCCAGATGGATTATCAAATACATAAGAAGTTACTGAATGTTAAACACAAGTTACTTCTTTGAAAGAGAGAGAATAAGGTTGACATAAAGGCCAAGATTGACGCTATTTTAGCTGATATTGAAGGTTTAGAGGCTGATTCTCAGTTTAATGGAGAGTTGACTGAGGCTCTTGTTTTGGAACGTACTCTTAAATTGAAGGAGCTTGAGGAGCTACGGAGATTGGAAGAAATTTATTGGAAGCAAAGGTCTAGAAATAATGGTTGAAAGAGGGTGATCTAAATACTAAATTCTTTCATGCTATCGCTTCCTCTAGAAGAAGGAAAAATGATATCTCAGGTTTGACGATCCCTAGAATCGATTATGAGAATACTGCGGCTATAAAAGAAGGAGTAGTAAATCACTTTAAGAATGTTTTCTCCAGGGAGGTGTTCTTATACTCTAGTTTTAACAATGTCCCCTTTAAGGTGTTGCAAGGGGCTCAAGCTGGAAATTTGGAAAGACCTATTTTTATGGAAGAATTAAAAAAAGCTGACTTTGCTTTGACTGGTGATAAGGCGCTTGGCACGAATGGCTTCCCTATGATTTTTTTCCATAAGTTTTGGAACATTTTAAACGAAGATTTATTGATGATGGTTAGAGAATTCTTTCCTACCAGTAAGATCTTTAAAGGTATTAACTCTACCTTCCTGACTTTGATTCTTAAAAAGTCGACTATAAGTGAGCTCTTTGATGTCAGACCGATTAGTCTGTTGACTAGTGTCTACAAAATCATTGCTAAAATACTTGCTGACAGACTGAAAGAGGTTCTACCTTTCCTTATTTTGAAGTCCTAATCATCTTTTATAAAAGATCATCAGATTATAGATAGTGTGTTGATTGCACATGAGTGCATCCATTCTTGTGTTTTCAGTAAAAAGGAAGGGGTCATGTTAAAATTGGATATGGAAAAGGCCTATGACAGGTTGAATGGGGGGTCCTGCTTGAAATCATGAAAATGATGGTTTTGGAGATAGATGGAGAAGCTGGATTTTTGAGTGTCTATCGTCTGCACACTTCTCTATCTTATTTAAGGGAAGCCCCATTTGTTTTTTTAATGGCTTTAGAGGACTTTGTCAAGGGGATCCTCTATCACCATTTCTCTATCCCATTTATGCCGAGTGTTTTAGTATCATGTTGAGTAAGGTTAAAACGGGTGGTAATTTCTCAGGTTTCAAAATTGCCAACTCAGATATTATTGTTTCTCATCTCCAATATGCGGATGATACATTAGTGTTTTATGATGCAAAGATAGATCAGCTGGAAAATATTGCTAGATTTTTTGAAATTTGTGAAGTGATTATGGGTATGAAAGTGAATTTCCACAATCTTCTTTGGTAACCATTAATTGTGGGACCGATGTAGCTGTGAATCTGGCAAGAGTTGTGGGTTGTAAAATAGCAAGTTTCACCATTTTCTATTTGGGCTTGCCTACTTCTGATGCCAAGTTTCCTATTGCCGTGTGGGATAAGGTTATTGAAAGGGTACAAATTAAACTTGACTTATGGAAGTACAAGTATCTATCTCTTGGGGGGAGGGTCACACTACTGCGGTCCTGTTTATCCAATCTCCATGTGTACCAGATGTCATTGATCCAAATGCCGGCTTCGGTAGGAAGAAAGCTCGAGAAAATGATGAGAGATTTCCTTTGGGGCTCGAACGATGACCATAGGAAATTTCACTTGGTTAGATGGGACGGAGTTTGTACTCCCAAACGCGAAGGAGGCCTGGGCTTTAATGAGGCTCTTTTATGCAAATGGTGGTGGCAAAGTATTATTTATAAGGACCAGCTCTGGTATAATGTTCTCATTGCTAAGTATGGCTTGGACATTCATAGTTTGTGGATTGGTGGAGGTAGAGGGAATGAGACTTCTTTTACTTGGAAAGCATCTATAACTGCAGGCCTATGATCTCTGGTTATGTCAGATGGAATGTTGGAAGTGGTAGGCAAGTCATGTTTTGGCATCACAAGTGGATTGGTGAATTCTCACTTAAAGTCACATTCCCTGTCCTTTTTCGTATGATTTCTGAACCAAATGTGCTCATTGGAGAGATTGTGGAGAGAAAAGGGAATGGTCTCTCCTGGAATATAAATTTTAGATACAGGCGACTAAGTGAAGTTGTTTTTACTCAATGGTGTACTTTGCTGGACAAAGTATATATCTCACATGATGCGGTTGATGTGTTGATTTGGGAGATTGAGAGTGATGGATTTTTTTCAGTTAAATCTTGTTATAATTTATGTTTTCACTACCGTTATAGATGGTATTTCATTGAGATTGTTCAAATTTGGAAGTGGCCTATCCCCCATAAAGTACAAATCTTTATTTGGTTGGCAGCACAACATAAGATCTTAACCATAGACAATCTTATGAAGAGGGGAAAAGTTTTACCTAATATCTATTTACTCTATAAACAAGATGGTGAATCGATTACACATCTCTTGATGCATTGTCCTTTTACTTTAGGGATTTGGCATTGGCTTTTCAGGTGGAAGGAGAGGAATAGAAGAACCTTTGAAGGTGTGACTTTGCGCCAACAAAAAGTGATTCTTTTAATTAAGCAGTCGATTTGGTACTGTATTTCTGTGACCAAGGAGGGATGGGGCATCACAAAAGTGGATGTGATGGTCAATCTTTCCAATCTATTTTCTCTTGGGGTTAGGAGGCATCGATCAAAGGCTTTGTGGTTAGCTCCACCCTTAGGCTGCCTTAAGCTTAATTTTAATGGTAGCTCTCTGGGTAACCCAGGTCTGACGGGTATTGGGGTGTAATCCGTGATTGTTATGGGCAAATTTTGCTGAGATGAGTGCTGTTCTTAGAGGTTTGCTCATTTTTATAGACTATAACTTGGGGACAACCTGTTTAATTGAAGGCGATTATTTAAACGCTATTAGATGGTGTACAAAGAAGCATTCTATTTCGTGGGAACTTTGATCTTTATGGTTGCAGATTATGGATGTTATAACAACCTTGATTGTTGCTTCTCCCATGTTTATAGAGAGACTAATGAGGCTGCTGATATTTTGGCAAAAGGGGGAGTTGGACTTGTTTATCTCTCTATATCTCCTGATGTAATTTCTTTCTAGTTTATTGATAAAATTTTGAACATTGGTCAAAAAAAAATAAAAATAAAATCTTTCGACACTATTAAAGGTGCGCCTTACAGGACCTATGTTTGTTTGTTTAGGACCTCAGCCTTATAAGAACCAAACCTTCATTAAATGCAAACTTCACTTTCTTGGGCCAACCTTATTTGGGTACACTTGTATGCATTTGTTGTTTCATCTTTCAAGGGTACACATTCTACAAAAAGATACAACATTGAGGAAGCTTGTATTCTCGCATAACCTTCATTGTCTCAAACGTGATCATCCTGATCAATATATCTTCATTTTCCCTTTCTTCCATGTCTTCTAGAAAGTTCTTTCTCTATTTTTCCCTCTCTCATGTAAGGCCCAACAAGAGATTGTAGATCAATGCCACCGGCAAAGAAACAAGCATGCTGAAAATAACCCTAAAATCGATGTGAAAAATCAGTAAGCCATTTTAGGGATTTCATAATTTTTAATAAACCACAAAGGTTTTTTGAGACTCACGCGGTGCTCAAAACTTCTTCATGCACTTGGTACTCTTTAGCATACACAAAAGTACTCACTCCTTGTGGAAGCGCTACTTGCATTTTCAACTTGTAACTTCAACTCTCTCTCTGGATTTACAAGTGATCTCAATAAACAACTATCATCACTCCAATAACTATACTAGCTAACAATTAGAAGAAAAGCTTGAAAATGTTATTTTGGTTATTCAAGACTAGAATCAAATGCCTGTAAGGAAAATTGAAATTTTATTGTGGTAATTGGGTGAAATTTTTTCTTGTATTCTCCTTTTTTCTTGATTTAAATAGCGGGTTAAACTTTCATGTTAAACCCATATTAGGATGCAAAATTTAGATTCATTTGTGCATCAAATTTGCTTTATAAGTTTCATAATTTGCATGTCTGTATTGCAGCAGTCTTCAGTGCAATGCTCCGTATGCCAATTGCAATAGAGCACATAGCCATTACACTAGATAAGAATATAAATCTCACAACCATGCTTAAGATAGCCTTTCTTTTCCCACATGCTATTATCTTGCGTTGAGATCCCATAAAAATACCTACAAACAAAAACATAAGATCAAGCGCATCGCTTCAAGAAATCCTTTTGATAATAGAAATTAGACCTTCATGCCCAAATTTCTACTCAACAAATTTGTCCCAAAATGCTCTTCAACATTCACCATTTTTCTTAATGGATTTGGTTTATTTCGCCAAAAAGTGTGACTACTACTTGAACAAATTCCAATTATCAGTTTTCATATTGATGTGGCTAATGTGTGAGGGTACAACAGCTTAGTGAGAGCAACACACACAAAGAGAGAATTTAGAGAGAGAAAAGGGTAGGAGCCAAGCTCTACCAAAAGAAAACTGCTGTAAATTTTATTCAAAATTCATACTCCCTTTTTTACAGCCATTGTAGAACCCTTATATAAACTGAAAACCCAAGTCTACATTCTTCTAAAGACCCCCTAACAAAGTCCCTATATATTGGAAGTTCAAATCCCACCTTTAGAACTCATAAAACATGCAAAAATAACCTAGTACCTATGCAACATAAGTTCCAATACAAATTACAATAACTTCAATGCAAGACTCCTATTTTCCCTATATATTCAAAGCTACCCAATTTCCTACAAAAACCACAAATTCCCAAGTGTACTCCTACTCCCAATCCTAGAAATTAACTCTCATTAGGACCCACTTTCTCCCCATTTAAAGCTTATGGGAACTAGTGGTCCAAATTGGACTTTTGGGTCTCAAGTTGACCTATATCATCCTCCCTAGGATTGAGAGAACTCGCCCTCGTGTTTGCATTCGAAATACCATAATACTCGGCAACATCTTGCACATTAAAATGCGACATCGTCCAAACTTCTTTTCTTTGAGCTTGTGGTAAGTTCTTGCAGGAAATCTTTCTTTCTTTCTTTAGGTTCATGCAGGAAATCTTTATTTCACAAAGTCTCCCACATTGAAGACCTTGTGCTGATGGCGTATTAGCCATTTCTTTGTAATTTGCATTCCAGCCTTTGCTGGATATCTTTATGAATTTTTATCATAGATTCAGCAAGGTCCTCCAACACTTTGTTTAGTTGAGCCGAATCGAGCAAAGGGACAAGATCGAGGGAGTGGGAAGGAATACGTCCATAAACCACCTCAAAGGGACTCTTTCCAGTAGATCGATTCACCATTGAGTTGAAAGCACACTAAGCTTGAGGAAATACCAAATCTCATTGTTTTGGTCTCTTTTGGTCTTTTTCCTGACAAGCTTCAAATATGATTACCAAGTGTCCGATTCACAACTTCAGTTTGACTATCCATTTGAGGATGATATGCACTACTGTAAAGTAAATCAGTTCCAACCCTTTTCCTTAAGGCTCTCCAAAAGTGGCTGAGAAATTTGGTATCATGGTCCGATGTAATGGATTTGGAAATGTCATGATGATTAACTATACACCAGCATTCATTGTTTTCTTGCATGGGATAAAATGGGCCATTTTAGAGAACCAATTAACTAATTGAATCCATGCCTCGTTGGGTCCTTGGTAAACCAAGCACAAAATCCATGCTTACATCCTCCCATGGATATTTTTGAACTGGTAAGAGAGTGTAGAGACCTGTATTTTGAGCACGATCCTTTGAAACTTAGCAAATTTGGCATCACCTTATATAGTGATTCACATCTCGATGAATTCTCAGCCAATAATACTTCTCCTCCATCAAGGAAATGGTTTTGTCACGACCAAAGTGCCCACCCAAGCCACCGGCATGTAGCTCATTGATGATGCCTTCTCGTAGAGAGCATTTGGTTATAAATAGTTGAACCCCTCGAAAGAGGAATCCATCATGGAGTAGGAAGCTCCCTTGTTTGCCCTCTTTACATGATCTCCAAACTTCTCCAAAATCCGGGTCACTTTCATATAGCCCTTTTATTTCCTCAAAGCCAAGGATACATGCACTCATAATATTTAGCAGCAAAACACGTCTACTAAGGGCATCTGCCACTTGATTAAGTGTTCCACTTTTGTGCTTTAACACAAAACTGAATTCTTGCAAGAAAGCCACCCACTTAGCATGCCTTCGACTAAGGCTACTTTGATTATTGATGTACTTGAGTGCTTCATGGTCTGAGTTCAAGATGAACTCCTTTTGAATGAGATAGCGTCGCCAATGCCGAAGGGTCTGCACAACGGCATAGAATTCCAAGTTATATGTTGAGTAATTCTGCCAAGCCTCATTGATTTTTTCGCTAAAAAAGGCTAATGGATACCCTTTTTGGCAGAGTACTCAACCAATACCAACTTTTGATGCATCACAATCTAACTCAAACACCTTATCAAAGTTGGGCAGCGCAAGCACCGCTGCGGTTGAGAGCTTTTCCTTGACAAGTTGAAAGCTCTTCTCGGTGGATGGTAACCATTGGAATTCTCCCTTCTTTGTGCAATCAGTCAAGGGCGATGAGATGGAGCTGAAATTTTTTATAAAACTTCGATAAAATGAAACTAATCTATGAGAGCTTCGCACATCATGGATGCTTTGAGGTGTAGGCCATTCTTGGATAGCCTTTACATTACTTTCATCCACCCGCACACTTATAGTGGACAAAACAAAGCCTAGGAAAACTTGGCAATTTGTTAAGAAAGCACACTTTTTAAGATGAATATAAAGCTTTTCACTCCTTAGGGAGGTTAACACAGCCCTTAAGTGCTTAATATGCTCTTTTGAGTCATGACTATTGACAAGGATATCATCAAAATAGATAACAACGAATTTGCCAATAAATGGCCGAAGAACCTAATTCATCATACGCATGGAAGTGCTAGGAGCATTGGTAAGACCAAATTCCATGACAAGCCACTCATATACACCCTCGCGAGTCTTGAATGCAGTTTTCCATTCATCTCCTGATTTAATTCAAATTTGGTGGTACCCACTTCTTAGATCAATTTCAAAAAACACTTGGGCACCCTCCAACATATCATCTAACCTTGGAATTGGAAACCGATATTTGATAGTGATTCTGTTGATAACACAACTATCAATGCACATTCGCCATGTCCCATCTTTCTTTGGGGTTAACAATGCTGGCACAACACATGGACTCATGCTTTCTTGGATAAACATCTTGTTAAGTAGGTCTACAACTTGCCTGTGAAGTTCTTAATGCTCCCTTGGGCTCATACAGTAGTGAGCCTTGTTCGGCAAGTTAGCACGAGCTAACAAATTGATTTGGTGTTGAATATCCCTTAATAGGGGTAGTCCATTTGGTAGATCATCAAGGGTGATGTCCTTGAACTCCTCCAAAAGGGGTTTCAAATCATTAAGTACACTCGTGGGTGTCACCTCTTCTTTTGCAACCAATGCAAACATGACTCCACTTTTATCACTTTCTTTCACAAGCTTAGACAACCCTCCTCTTGGATAGATTTGGGTGCCCTTTCTTCTTTACTAAGCAAGAGAACGACCCCTACATTATCCGTCCGGACTGTGTAGGTATTTTTGCGGCCATCATATTTGAGTCTCCAATCAAACTGCTATGGCCTTCCAAGAAGTATGTGACATAAATTCTTAGGAACAACATCACACCAAACTTCGTCTTTATAATTTTTACCCAATGAAAAAGAAACTAAGTAACTTTTAGTCACTTTTACCTCATTTCCTTTCTTGAACCATGCAATTCGATAGGGTCTCGGATGCGATTCAGTTTTCAGTTGGAGTTTGTCCAGTATTTCTTGCGAGACAATGTTACCACAACTTCCTCCATCAATAACAATGGTGCACACCTTGCCACTTGATTTGCAACGAATTTTGAAGATATTAGAACTCAGCCAATCCTCGTCAGAATCCACTTTTGGAGTGGTTAATGCTCGGCGAATCACCAAGCTCTCTCCAGCCTCAGGTTTGATCTCTTCTCTCAACACATTTTTCTCCTCATCACATATGAGCTCTATGGTATCATCTACAAACTCTTCTTAATCTCTCTCTGCCACAATGTTGACACGGGTGTCAACTTGTCACCGAGGATACTCACTTGCTATGTGTTCAGTTTGGCCACATTTGAGGCAAGTAAGAGGCCGGTTAACTTCCCTCGACTGTCTTTCCATTTGAGCCGACCCACCTTGGCCAGTCGTGGAGCTCTTTGAAAGATTCTTACCGGTATTTCCACCTTTGGAAGTTTCACGCTTTGAAGGTGGGTAGAAACTACATATCTCGACATACTTTCATGCACCACCATGAGAAAGATTCCCCTCAACCTTCAAAACTAGTTGATAGGCATAATTGATCTTTCATAACAGATGCATCTCTACTTCAGCACGGATCGCTTACCACAATCCACCAACATGCCTTGAACCGAGTTGTTCCTTGGTTTCTTGGATATCGTTTCACACCATAAAACTCCTCAGTGTACTCAGCCACACTCTTTGTTTATGTCAGAGATTATTGAATTGTAAAAAGAACAATTGAATGTAATCAACTGGTAGGAATTTCTCTTTCAACCTCTATTTCATTTTTTCCCAAGATGAAATCTTAGGCTTTCTTTTGCTTAGGTGCATTTGTTGGACTTTGGCCCACCATGTTAAAGCATATCCGTGAAACCTAGTTGCAACAAGCTTCACACGGAGTTCCTCCGGTGTTTCCTTGAAATCAAAGTATTTCTCAACGACACTCAACCAATCAAGAAACTCTTCTAGGTGCAGCTGTCCATGGAACTCGGGCAATTCAAATTTGATGAAGTCATTCACAAACACGGGCCTGGTTTCAGGGTCATCCCTTTGTCGACGCTGATTGGCAAAAGGATTAATATCCAACTCATCACCTGAATATTCCTGGCTGAGTTCATGTTCACTACAAGCCTCTTGTAGCTCTAGTCGCAAGGTTAACTGCTCAACTTGCCTACGAAGTGCCTTCAACTCTTCTCTCTTGCGTTGTTCACTCCGTAGTTGCCATGACCACCTCTCCTCCTTTTTGGCACCATGGAAAGAGGATGTGTAAATGGAGGCAACACCCTACCCAAGCCTAAACTCAGGCTCTAATACCAAATGATGCGGCTAAAGTGCGTGGGTACAACAACTTAGTGAGAGCAACACACACAAAGAGAGAATTTAGAGAGAGAAAAAGGTGGGAACAAAGCTCTACCAAAAGTAAACTGTTGTAATTTTCATTCCAAATTCGTACTTCTTCTTTATAGGCATTGTAGAACCCTTATATAAACTCAAAACTCTAAAGTTCCCCTAATCAAGTCCCTATACATTTGGAAGTTCAAATCCCACCTTTGGAACACATAAAACATGCAAAATTATCCTAGTACCTATGCAACATAAGTTCCAATACAAATTACAATAACTTCAATGAAAGACTCCTATTTTCCGTATGTATTCAAAGCTACCCAATTTCCTACGATAACGACAAATTCCTAAGTATACTCCTACTCCAAATCCAGGAAATTAACTCTCATTGGGACCCTCTTTCTCCCCATTGAAAGCTTATGGGAACTAGTGGTCCAAATTGGACTTTTGGGTCTCAAATTGACTTACATCACATATGTTTTCTTTTATTTACTAATCAAAGTGAAACCTCTCTTTCAAACCAACAATCATATGTTTTACATGTAGTAGGCTTACTACTTCAGGCCCTGTTTGGACATGGCAATGGTTATGCCCAAGGAATAGTCCTACTTACATATATTGGATAGTCTGTAACATAATAGTCGTAATTGGCGTTAGTCATAACAAATATGTCCTTGTTATAGAGGAAAAACATCTGTTGTCACTGTTAGGGGTGTTTCATAGGCGTTTTGAGGAAAAGTGGGGTACTAAAAAGATAGGCCCCTATGAAAAGTGGTGGGCCAAGGTGTGATGCCTATAACTCTTTAATAGGTTTTAAAAAAAGGGAAACTGTTTCACGTGGGCTGGACCGCATTTCTACATTATGTGGTCCCGAGGTATAAAACATAAATCTTAAAGATAGATGCAAATAGGTGGTCCATATAAAAACAATTGAAACTAACGGTCCAAATGTTTATAGAATTATTATTTTTAATTTTCAAAATTTTTTTTTTTTTTCATATTGATGATTTCCATGTTAGAGATTATATGTTCTTAAAAATTAGGTAAAAAAAGCTATCTCAAAAATAGCTTTTTAAGAAGTTACTCACTTCTACATGGACTCATAGAAACCATGTCCTTAAAAAAAACTAGGCTATTTCTAAAAGTTAATGCATATCAATCAAATTAAAAGACCTAAACTTGAATTAAAGTGGAAAACCTAAGCTACATTTGATTAAAAAAATTTAGGCCTCTAACTAGAATTCATACATTAGGTAAAGTAGTAGTAATTTGTCGAAAGAGAGATACGTACACAGATCTTTAAGTGGGGCACGCACCTAGACTGAACGTTGCCATGCCAAGTCCAGTGTCTGACAATATCGACACAGATTTGTCTATTATCTTTGGCATGCGAATGTTCCACCTGCAATAACAAGATAAACCGTTATCCTTTGTGGAATATGGAAAGTCTTTTCTGTAGAGAAGGAAATTCACTTCTCAATCATTCAAAAAGTTTCGTAGAAACGTTCTTTGAAAAAACTTAGCTTGAAACTAATTGGAAAAGCTGAAATCTAATAAGAAAAGTGTATATTGTCTATAGGGTTAATATATAAGGTGTATATTATAATCAATATGTATTTGAAGGATAGGTGAGGGTTGGTGCAGTATCCTATATTTTATAGTAAGTGTGGATATAGTAAGGGTGTCAAGGATTTCTTTCTATTCCTATCATCTATTAATTGTCTATATAAGATAAGTTTGTAAATTTATAGCTGGGTGCGGTTTGTATAGAGCCTAGGTTCTAAACAATCAAATTAGAACCTACCTTCAAATAGTGTCGAAAAATATGGTTTAATACTGGAAATATTTTTGATAGCCTTAAAGTATATTTTCATCTTTATGTATAAAGTTTAAATCTTAAAAAATAGTGTAAATTGAGAGATCTATGAAAACTTGAAAATCTTGAAAATTGATGGTCCAAAAGTTCGTTATAGAATACACTATTTCCAAAACTTGAAATCCATTTTTTTTTTCATGTCCATGCATCTTGATGTTGAGATGATGAATTTGAAGATATTTGGGCATCAAAACAATCTCTTCTAGTGAAAGTATAGAGGTTGGTTTGCATTTGATTGTTTAGAGCCTCGGCTCTATATAAACTTTTCCCTTTATATATTAAGGGACACAAAGTCTCTTCAGAGAAACCTTAGACTCTAACTCAATATCAGAGCCTTAGATCATATTCGCCTTACCCGGCATTACCATTGCTTCTATTGGTCTACATTATTACTTGAAGATCCAATTTCTTGTTTCCACAACTTATTATACAAACTCCAATTGTTATCTCTTAAAGCATTTTGAGTTTGGAGGGAGTGTCAAAGGAAGTGTATATTGTCTACATGGTCAATATGGAAGGTGTATACTATAATCAGTATACTATAATTAGAATGAATGGGAAGGGAAGGTCAAGTATCCTATATTTTATGGTGTACTATATATGTCTTTGATTATTACTATTATTTTTTCATTTGTTATTTTTTTATATAAGGTAAGTTTGTATATTCATACATTAATGGATATAGAGAGTCTCTTCAGAGAAGCCATAAAATTTTACTTCTCTACAAATTTTACGGCCATAAAATTCATGAAGCCAAATACACAATGTTAGCACCTACTATACCCACACTAATTAGAAAATACATGATACTGCACCTACCCTTGCATCTATCATTCGAATACATTTTGATTATAATGTACACTTTATAAGAAGCAAGGAAAGAAAGAAAAATAGTAGGTGGTAAGGTGACATTGTATATGCTGGTCAGTGTTTCATTTATCATTTCTTACCTAAAATTATTTACGTGATGTACACATTTATGGAATCCTTGTTAAATTGTCAATTTGCAAAAAGAAAACCACTTTTTTTTTACAAAGAAGGGAAACAAAAAAACAAACAAAGAGAAATTACCTAAAGGAAATCAGTCCGCATATGAGGCCCAAAACACTTCCATAGGTATTGGGGTTCTTCATAACCTTGGATCCACCAAAAAGAAGAGATTGATGGTGGTCATTCTCGGGTCGGTCAGTTCCCCTTGGACTTCTCCTTGGACTTCTCTTTCATTAGAATGTGCTAAATCACCTACTTCATGAAATTGATTTTAACAACATCAAAACCACTTAGCATTTCCAAAAACCAGGTCAAAACAAGGTCAAACAAGGGAAGGCATTTCCAAAAACCAAATTTGAGAATGAATAATTGCTTGGCATTTAATTTGGCTTGAATTCTAATTGCTTGGCATTTAATTTGGCTTGAATTGTGTCAGTGTGTCCCCAAGTATGTTTCAAGAGTAAAATGTTATGTAGCCAATATAAATTGAATACTTGGTATATACAGTCCATATTGATGTGAAGGCCTAGTATATGAATTTTGATATTGAGAGTTCGAGACACCTGAATTTTAATCTTAAAACTTTAATATGTTTCTAAAGTTTGCTAGAAAATTCTCTGAAATCATCAGATTTTAAGAAAAAATGCTACTTAATGGAGAAAAAGATAGTCAAAAGGAAAACAAAAAAACAATTGTTTGCCATTTATTTGATGTGGTGGTCAGGAATGGTCCCAAAGCTCGAGATGGAAATGCACATTCAAAACTTAAGGGAATGTATATTATGAATCATCCAATTTTTATACAAGATGGTCACAACCATCTCTAGCTTTTAGATTTGAAATTTGGACACTAAGAACAATACACAAGGTTTGAGAAAATTTTTAGTGGGCATTGTGCATAATCAATGACACACCCTTAACCATTTGATTTCAAATTTGATGGCTAGGAATAAGTGTCACCTCCTATGTTAAAAGTAAATGGACTCATCTTATGCTTTTTCCAAAAACTTAATATGACAATATTATTGTAAATGGACTCATCTTATCCTTTTTCCAAAAACTTAATATGACAATATTACTAGTATAATGCTTGTATAGTATATTAAAGCAATCACCTTTCTCAAATTTTTGAATTTGTGGAATTAGCATAGCCTAAATATATTCAACCAAAAAAATAGCATGTCTTTCATCATTCATGTATCTCATTGGAAACTTTTGATGCAAAGTACATCCACTCTCCCTCAATCCGATTTCAGCCAGGCTTGACACAAAGCCGATAGGATAGTGTTATCAAATGTACTGGCCATCGAATCAGTGAGGATCAGATGATCTAATAGATGTGACTAGAATTTGAAAGAATAAAAACTACTATAGATGTGATTAGATTTTGAAAGAATAAAAACTATTAAACTAATCAGTTTTTTACTAAACTTAATTTTTATTTTAGACAAGACTGGTCAAAGATACCGTCCGCCATGGTTCTCCTTTCTCATTTCCCATAAAGCAAAGGTATCACACCTGGGCATTCATTTGCTGGGGTTACCTGAACATCCATCATCTCGTCGTCTTCTTTTCCCTCATGTGTATCATTTGTTGTACCCACGTTACCATTCATCGTCACCTTCGCAGCATGAAGCTCATACAAACACAAGAAGACGGGGCACCACACCACCAACTGAAGAACCACGACTTGAACCAAAAGCCCTATGTTCTCTTCTCCATACATCGGCCTAAACAAGGGTATCCCAATAATCAATGTGTTAGGCATAATAGATAGAGAAAATAGGGTTATCATCCAATTGAAGCTTCCCCACCTAGTGAATTTAGTTCACAAAATTAATACAAAGAGAATCAATAGTTTTTGCATTGTATCAGCTAATATGAACTTCAGGTTCATTTTATAAGGATCACTGGATGAGATGATATTGAACGCTAGGAAAGGTATTGCAAAAGTCGCAACAAATCTGTTGATTCCTGAGCATTGTTCAGGTCAGAAAATTTCCCACCATTTTACTGAGGCGTAGGCTAAGAACATGGCTACATATAGAGGCTCCATAGCCGTGAAAACTGCATATAAATCAGCTCAGGAAATCATTTCCAGTCAGTTGTCTCTATAATAATCTGGCTCTTGCCTCCTCCTTCCAACCCTCCCCCCTCTCTCTCTCTCTTGTCCCCAGTCTAACCCTCCTCTCTCTCTCTCTTGTGCCTCTCTCTCTGTACTGTGGGGTGGGATTCTTGCAGGGTTTGAAAACTCGTTGAGTCGAGCTTGACTCGCCCGGTTCGATGACCTCCTCTCTCTCTCTTGTGCCTCTCTCTCTCTCTACTGTGGGGTTGGTTTCTTGCAGGGTTTGAAAACTTGCTGAGTCGAGCCGGACTCATTCAGTTCGACTCGAGAGTTGTTTGCAACCGAGCCGGTTCCATGAAAAAATTGGGAATCGACTCGACCGGGAATCGCCCGCAAGTCTTACAAGTGGCCGCCTCACGGGAGCAATACGTGGCACCTAAAAACCGAGACGTGGCACCTAAAAAACCTCCACACGTGGTAACTCACCTCACATGTCGGCCCCATCACTTTCTACACCCACAATGTAATATCTATTACCCATGAATATATAGAGAACAAAGCAACGCTCATCCTTCGATGTGGGATAATTCCCACAAAAAATCATTAAAGCAAAACGATTGAATATATAATATTATAGAAGCCAATATATTCACATTAGGTGACATGGCGGTGTTGGTTGACATCTCTAATTTTAAGGGGGAGGTCTAGAGTTTGAACCCCTTAGCGCGCGAGTTCTCGTTTTTTGTTGTCAAAAACACTTTTTTTATAAAAAAAATAGAAAAAATAAAAAATAAAAGGCTTTCAAGATAAAGATAAAAAACATAATGCAACATTTTTTTATTTTTATTGTAAAAAAAAATACAAAGTAATATAACAAGTATATCTTACAAAAAAATAAAACAAAAGGCATAAAAAAATAAAATGTACTTTGGCAGCATTATTTTTTTATTTTTCTTGTAAAAAAAATAAAAAGTAATACAACAAGCAAAAAAAAATGTAGTACAACATCTTCTTCTTTTGTCAAAAAAAAAAAAAGATAATCAACAAGTATCATATTTTTTTTGTAAAAAAAAATAAAAGATAACATAATAAGTATTTCTTGTCAAAAAAATAAAAGGTATTTCTTAATGCAACCTAGGAATAAATGGTCTGATTATATTTTTTTATTTTTATAACATGATGGTCTTTAACATAAATTTAGTAATATTAATTTAAAGATAGGATTCATACAATGAGGTCATTTGAAATCTCCCTCTTTCTACTAATTAGTACTAACAATCTCTTCCACTAATTATCTGAGAAACAAAAAAAATTAAAGAAAATTGGTACGCATTCTAATAATTTCTCCATTGATAATCAAATCTTTTATTTTATTTATTAATGTTTGTATTATAAATCATGTAGTGTACTATTTTTATTACAGTTGTCAATAATACATTTTAAATTAGATGATATTATAAAATATTTTGGATTTGTTATTATTTATATAATAAAATAATTATAAAATATTGTTGGTATTTAATATTATAGTTAATTAGGTTGCAATAATTTGGGTTTTTTTAGTGGATTAGGGTTTTTTGCCAATTCGAGATTTTAGTGGCCAATTTATCATCGATTTAGTCAACTCTTTATTGTAGTCCATATATGATTATATACTTAATCCATGACAATTCTATGATTTCTTTTGTATGACGTAAATTTAATGGTCAACATAAGTTCGTACAGGGAAAGAACATCTCAATATTCATAAATTGATGAAAACGATGAAAGTTAACAATGTAGTACCCCCATTTCTTATTGGATTCTTAAAAAACAACATTTATAATGAAATTTAAAATATTTTTTGAATTTTTTTAAAGTTTAATCTGAGTGATTCGGCCCAATTCTCGATCCGTATCGCCGATTTGCAGATTCGAATCGGTTTTTAAAATGTCCGATCGGGATCACCGATCCTTTTTTTAATCCACTGGTTTCTTGTATCTATATTCCCAACCCTAATTTCATCTCTCTCTTGTTACAATACAGGCTCTTGTTATATTACAGTCACCATTTGTGGAGTTTTCAAAGATTGAATGAGGTGAGGTTCGTATTGCGGGTTACTTGGAAGGAAACGTGGCAAACTACTACAAGGTCACCTTCTTTTTTTTCATTTTCTTAAAATACAAAAAAATAGGAATTTGGTTGTTTTCTATTCTTAAAAATAAGTTATTCTTTTTTTTACAAGAAAAAAAGAAGAAGAAGTAGTTATTCACTAAAGAGTCCAAGTTGACTCGTAGGAGCAGTCAAGATTTTTTTATATGAGAAAATCCCGTGGTAATTGGAAAGTTGGGTTTTTTTTTTTTCTTTATCAAATTCGGTAGGGAAAATTAATTTATATTATTCCTAATAAAAAAAATGAGATCAGTTTCCCTTTCTAATCTGTTCTTTTTTTTCTCTGTATATGGCGGTTGTTGCGGTTAGCGACACTCATCTTTTTTATGCTGAAGGACAGAGGGAGAATACGTAAAGAAGAGAGAGCCGAGAGAGAATAAGTCGAGATAAAGATATCAAGAGATACGAGAGAGAGTAAATCAAGATAAAGATATCTACAAATTTTAGAAAGAAAGTGTACATGCTAATGAGAATAAGCTAAAAGGGTTCCCTATCTTTAAGGGAGAGAGAGAGAAGAAAAGAAATAAAAAAATATACAAATTTTAGAAACACAGGGTACATGCTAATAAAGAGGAACTTGAGAGATTGACATGAATATTGGAGTAGAGATTTTAGGGAGAGAGATTTGAAAAATAGGAGATTTTTTTTTTTTTGAAACTTTCTAAATACTTATTTCCAACTCAAATTTAAGAAAGAAAAAGATACGCATTAAAATTGTTTCTATATTCCCTATCCAAGAGTATGGTAACCTCTCGCAATACATGCTCGCCTCTCTCACTCTATCTCTATCACGTAAATTAAGGTTTTGATATTATGGAAGTTAGAAAACCTTACCTATATAAACTATATTGGCTTCTATATATCTTTGGTTATTTTTTTCTCTCCTTGCTGTATACTTCTTCCTTACTCTCAATCAATTGGTATCAATATTTGTGACAGGGAAGCTTTCTATATTTCTCTTATAGCATAGAAGTTCTATCCTCCCCCTTATCCAATCCTCTATTTTGAATGGAGGGCTAAGATTGCCCCAATCACAATGTCACGTCTCTATACTATTTTATTTTTAATTTTTTTTTCTATAAACTATTTTGACATCAAATTTTGGACGTTCATTCCTCTATTAAACTCACACTAGCAAAAAATATAAAAAAAAATATTTTCAATAAAATAAAATGTTTTAAGGGGTATTTTGGTCATTATATTTTATAGAAAAATTAGAACTTCTATGATGTAGGGGAATTATAGAAACCTTTCCCATTTGTAACAATTTAGTTATGAGAAAAGTTTCTATACTTCCTCTTCAGCATAGAAGAACTATCCTCCTTCTACCATCCAGCCATCCAATTTTGATCAAGAGAGCCACTCACCGTTTGATCTTAAATCCGACGTCTCAAAGTATTTTATTTTTTCTTTTTTTTTTTTATATACAAATTGTATGAATATGAAATTTGTTACGTGCCATCTTCTTATTGTGGCGAACCTATAAAAAATATTAAAAATAACTTTTCGATAAAATATAATGTCCAAAATACCCCTTGAAATTTTCAGGTGTATTTTGGTCATTTTATTCTAATGAAAATATTTTTTTTTATATTTTTCGCTAGTATGAGTTTAATAGAGGATTGGACGTCCAAAATTTGGTATCAAAATAGTTTATAGAAAAAAAATAGTGTACAGACGTGACATTGTGCTTGGGACAATCTTAGCTCTCCATTCAGAATGGAAGGTTGGATAACGGGAAGTATATAAATTTTAAGCTGTAGGGGAAGCATAGAAAGCCTGCCCTTTAATTATTAGTATTTTCTCCATGTTACACAATTCATTAGTTTCAATTCATTAGTTTTAGTGTGATTCTCTAATATATAGATGTTTTAGTTATGTATTGAAGTAAGAGTCTATTTATACAATAACATTTTATAAATAATTTCATAAAAATAAATAAGAAAAGCAATATAAGCTATTATTTTTAGTTAATGAATGTTGTTATTGCGTGGAAAATGGAATTGAGAGATTTGATTTCTCTCACTCATGTAAATGTTGAGTCTCCTTCAAAGATTTGATTTGATTTGAGTCATTTGATTTGATTTTTTCTAATCCTCAGCTTTCTAACGTTGAATCTCAGACACTTCTCATTTAAATGTTGAGTCTTCTTATTCACACACACACTTCTTATTTAAATGTTCAAATATTGAATCTCAGAGACACCTCATTTAAATGTTGAGTCTTCCGATTGAGACACATTTCTCATTTAAAGGATGATTCTTCTCATTGAGACACACTTCTCATTTAAATGTCGAGTCTTCTCATTGAGACACACTTCTCATTTAAATGTTGAGTCTTCTCATTGAGACACACTTATCATTTAAATAATTTAAATGTTGAGTCTTCTCAAAGACTTACACACTTCTCATTTAAATGATTTAAATGTTGAGTCTTTTCAAAGATTTTGCTAAGATTACTACTTTTTGTTCACTCAATGTTGACTCTTCCTCAAAGATTTTGCTGATAGTGCTTTTGATGATTGATATGTCTGAAATCTTCTCATTCAGATACACTTCTGATTTAAATGTTGAAACGTCGAATCTCAGACATACTTCTCACTTAAATGTTGAGTCTTCTCATTCAGACACACTTCTTATTTAATTGATTTAAATGTTGAGTCTTCTTGCTGTTTTTGTTCACTCATTTTAATTTCGCTTTTCTTCAGTGCTGCTTATCTATTCAAGAGATGAAGAATATCTAAAATACATATCGAAGTATTTGAAAAAAAATGCTTGGGATGAGCGATGAGTAGGATTTTTGGTGATTTTTATGTAGTCATGTAGATTTTGGTCGTGCATGTTTTTGGTATTCTATCCTATATTACATATGTAACTAATGGGTGTAGTTTAGGTGCTGCATTGTTGTTGCTATTTTATAAGGAAAATGGTTTGATAGGGCTGCAATACTATCAAACTATGTGAATCCTCACCTGCTCATCAATAATTGCAATTCAAGCATTAGAAAATCATTATATGGATTATCTCGACTTGAAAATTATGGTTGTCAAAAAAAATTTAGGATTTTGAGATCTAAAAATAGTGTATATTGTAACAACTTATCTAGACCATCCATTTCACCCTAAAAATAAATATTTATCGATCCACAAATTCTCTATCAGTTTTTTAGTTTCAAATTATATTGGCAGTATTGAAATTGATTTTAGATCCATCTTGGAGATTTATGTGCCAAAAGTGCTTTTCCGACTAGGCTAATAATTTGTGCGAATTAAAAGGAGGGTAGTTCCACTTAGCTTTCTTTGGAATTTTTAATATTTTGCAATAAAGTTGTAAACCTTATCCAAACAAAATTTGTTAAAGGGGCGTATCGGAAATAAATGAACAAAACTTCCGCACGCTGTACTTCTACTAGGGCAGGGTCGACTGGGTCGACTTACGGACCCGACAACCTCACTAGGGCAACATAGGTGGACCCTACCAGCGGAGAAAATCAGATTAGAAATGGAAATTGATCTTTTATTTTGATTAATAACTCATTGGAAATCAGACTAGAAATGGATATTACTTTTTTGTTTCAATTAATCACTCATTGGAAAAATGTTGAAAAAAATAAGGATATAAAAAAAAGGGAATTCAAGTCCTTAAAATAGTGTATGATGTGAAATACCATTTTAAATACTCTCAAACATTTATACATCTACTTGATCTACACCATTTTATAGTTTTTAATTTTATAATTAGAGAACGAAATAGATTTAAATTCGTTGCAGGGGTTTCTAGCACCAAAGCTTCATATTTGGACATTGTTTGGAGGTATGCCTTACTTTACCTTATTAACCACATCCAATAACAAATGTTGAATGACTAAAACATCGATTCTACAGAATCCATAGCAAGAACTGTTACTGTTTTTTCTTTTTATTTTTTTCTCCTTTTGTTTTGCATGAAGAATGATGAAAATAAACCAAGTGATGCTACATCTTATCTTTCAAATTAATATTCAATAAATTGTGTTAAGTTTGCCTTTCATATGGTGAACGTGGATGACAACCCTGCAATTTACACTATGGAAAATTTTCATATGCGGGCAGGCCCGTATGTGAACTAGCGCCACCCACCGTCCAACTTTGTTGGACGGTTGTGATTGAAAACCGAACTTTCAATCATCATTGTTGGTAGGCCTGCATATTGGCAGTGTCCTTTAGCTAATTTTTTACGGCGTGTTTGTTTTTCTCAAAGTATTCTTTCAGATTTTGGAGGCAGGATCACTTTGATTAAAGCTTGTCTATCCAATTTACCTATATATCAGATGTCGCTGTTGCAGATTCCGCCTAGGGTGGCCAAGAAGATAGAAACTCTGATGAGAAATTTCTTGTGGGGATCTTTTGATAATTCTAAAAAGTACCATCTCCTGAGGTGGGATAGGATGTGTACACCTAGGAAGGATGGTAGACTTGGCTTAAGGCGTGTTACTCTGGTTAACCAAGCTCTCTTCTCTAAATGGTGGTGGAGAAGCTTGATTCTTAAAGACCTGCTGCGGTACCAAGTCATTGCTGCGAAGTATAGTATGGATTGAATTCAGATGTGGGTGGAAGTGAGAAGTGGGTCACAGGGTATGTCGGTTTGCTGAAAATCCATTAACTCTTGCCGGGCCTTGATCTATAGGGATATTCGGTGGTGTCTGGGTAGCGGTCGTGACATTTTCTTTTGCCACCATAAGTACGTTGTGTCTATGCCTTTGAATTATCTCTTTCCAGCTGTTTTGCAACGCATGAATAACCCCAACTATAGCTGAATTGTTTGAATGCAAGGGCAGTCAGGTTAGTTGGAATATCAATCCTCCTTATAGCCGGGTTCCTGATATTATTTTTCAGGAATTTGTGGGCTGCAATCTTTACTACATGATGTCTATATTCCACATAATGCCTCTGATGTGATTATTTGGGAGATTCAGCCTGATGGTCAGTACTCAGTCAAGTCCATGTATAACCTTTTGTTCCATGATCAATGGAGGTAGTCAATGCTTGAGATTGCCCCAATTTGGAAATGGCCTTTACCTATAAAATCCAAGCTTTCTTATGGCTGGCTATGCAAAGTAAGGTGCTCACCACTGACAACCTTATCAAGAGAGGTAAGATTCTACCTAATGTATGTTTGCTGTACAAAATGGATGCTGAAACAGATTTGCATTTGTTTCTACAATGCCCATTGACCTTTAAAATTTGGCAATAATTTTTTGATAAACTTGGGATTCCCCTCGTCATGCTCACCGAGGTTATAGGGATTATCTCAAACTTGTCTGTGATGCTCCCCAAGTTTGGGCTGGTCATTTGGCAGATTGCTCGAGGCCTGATATTTACAAAAGTTTGGAAAAAAAGGAATCAAAGAGTGTTTGATAGCATTGATCATCCTTTTGAGAGACTGTTGGACAAAATTCTACATGACCTTTGGCTATATTGCTCTGTTACCAAGGAGGGGCTAGATATTTTGGAAGTTGATACCAAGAGGAATTTACCAATTCTTTTCTATTTAGGGACCTTCATGTGTAGACCAAAGGGTGGTGGCCCTTTTGGAAGGTACCTTTAAACTCAACTTCGACAGAAGCTCTTTTGGGAATGCAGGCCCTGCAGGCTATGGTGGTGTTGTGAGAGATTGGAATGGGGTTATGGTTTTTTCCTATGCGGGTCAGTGAGGGGTCACAACAGCCAATTATGCTGAAATGTTGGCTCTCCTAAATGGTCTTAACGTTTTCATTGATAAAAAGGTGGGTCGATTTTGTATCGTGGAGGGTGACTCGCTGCATGTCATTAACTGGTGCAATGGTGTTCAAAAGCCACTCTGGGAACTTAGGTCCATTTTGCTTCAGATTTGGGACTTGTCCAGGTCTCTTGTTATTTTCTTTGTGTATGTGTTTCGTGAGGCTAATGCTTTGGCCGATCAGCTCGCTAAAGGTGGTTCATCCCTGTCGTCGGCTCTTATTTCTGACTCTGTAATCTCGTTTAGTTTATTAATAAAATTTACATAATTCCTCTCAAACAAAAAAAGAAAAAAAGTATTCTTTCAGATATTTAAAAAGTTATGTATTTGTTTCACACTTTAGATAAACTAATCTTTCAACAAAAGTTCACATTCCTTTGTTAAAAGTGAAAGAATAAGTTCCTAGGAGAATAGGAACTTAATCTTTCAAAACTTTCATTGCTGATCACTATTTACCATGCATAATATAAATACACAATATTACTATTATTAATATGATATAATATAATACTATATAATATAATATTATATTGTATAATATTATATTTATATTATATAATATAATATAAATATATAATAATAAAATAAATATAACAATATTATTATATTATAAATAATATATTTAAAGGGGCAGTCACTTGGTGTGACGGTAAAAAGCTCGAGTAGCTAGCGCAAGAACGGAGGTTCAGGTATTGAGAGCGGCCACTTTGTGAATAAGCCAAAAGTTAGGACCACTTCCAATCCAACCCTCCCGCGACCCTGCTTAAGGGGGCCCAACACCGGGTTACGACCCTTATTATAAATAATATATTTATTATATTAAATAAATATTATATATAATATAATAAATAATAATATAAATATTATATACTTTAATAAAATATATAAAATACATTATATTATATTATGTTATATATTTATATTTATATGGTTAATATATATATATATATAGAGAAAGAAATGATTGTATACGCGATGTCACGAGAGGCGTGTGCTTCAACTAGAGAGAGAGGGACCATTTTGAGTGTAGTTGGTGGCTCTGACTAAGAAGCTTGTCTTAGGGGCAAGTTGCAGAAGATGCTCTCGAAGAGAGAGAAGCTTTTTGAAGTGGACCGTTCATTTGAGGGGCACGATCAGAACCGCTAGTGTAAATAAGCCACCTACACGACATCGCGTATACAATCGTTTCTCATATATATATATATATATATATATATATATATATATATATATATATATATATATTATCAAACACAGTATTTAAAATTTATTTAAACTTTTCAAAATAAAACATTCAACTTTTTAAAAGATAATTTTCCCAAAATGTTTAAGTTTTTTTATTAAAGGACTCCCAACAATGAGGCATATCTATTACCAACAGTACATTATTAAGCCAAGTTAAAGGCAGATACATGAATCAAGAATAAAGGGAACCCACCCTAGAGACAATATAAGATACATACCATAAAAATACAAGGAGTTTAAGAAAATTGTTCATAGTATTTTTAGATTTTTAAAAATAACAAATATCGTTTTTCAAGAGAGAGGGAGATAAATGGGTTATCTTTTACTTAAAGACATTTTCTATCTCACGGGATAAGAGATAGAGGTTACTAACCCTATGATGTTCTATAATGTCTTTCTCTCACGTTTTGTTTTTTATGGGGTCAAGACAGATATAGATCAATCTTGTATGGTTGAGGGAGACTTTTTGAACACTATTTTATGGTGTAAGTAAGAACAAAAGGTGTTGTGGTAAATATGGGTTCAGATTATTCACCTAGCCACCGTTACAGGAGGTATTTTGAGGGAAGGAAATGAGTTGGCTGATTTTTTTGCGAAAAGAGAGGTGTTGATGCTCTGGTTGTTCGCGACAATGTAAGTACTATTTTGTCATCACACTATTTTAATAAAATTTGGGATATTGTAAAAAAATTTCAAATGAAAAAAAGATAGCCATGTTCAAGGAAGCCGAACCAAGTGCATGTATTAAAAAAGCTAAAAAAAAAGCGTTTCCGTAAATGTACTTAATGAATGACATCGTTTTATTTTAAGGAAAACATTAATGAATGACATCGTTTCATTTAAAGAAAAACATCACTAAAAAGGTTTGAAACCCCTTTAACAATATCACTAATGGGTCAAAGATTTACACTCGAGCATATGTTTTTTAATTTTTATATCAATTTGGTAAAAATTATGCTTCAAGGTGTGCTTTTAAATTTTATATCAATCAGGTGCATCGTCAAAAAAGAAATTGAAAAATTCGTATTCGGTGTTGTGAAATCATAACAATGAGGGGTAGTTTGACAATTTTACCTCCAATCATCGTTCGGTTAAGCTTTTTTTTGGGTTAAAATTGCTAAAATACAGCTAATTGTTTTGAATTTTTAGAACTGAGCAATTTGGAAAGTTTTCAACTTTTTTTTTTTTTAGATTCACTTTATGCCAATTATTAAGGTTCAAGAGAGAGGGGACGGGAGAATAGATAGGCTAAGTTTAAATTTAATTTTTTGTATAAAACAAAATACAGATGAAGGGGTTTAAAGAGAGAGGGAGCACTTTATGCCAATTATTAGGGTTCAAGAGAGAGGGGACGGGCTTAGAGAGGGAAGGAGTTATTAGGGTTCAAGAGAGAGGGGACGGGCTTAGAGAGAGAAGGAGTTATTAGGGTTCAAGAGAGAGGGGACGGGCTTAGAGAGGACGAGCTTAGAGAGGGAAGGAGTTATTAGGTTTCAAGAGAGAGGGGACGGGCTTAGAGAGGGACGGAGGATGGGCTTAGAGAGGGAGGGAGGACGGGCTTAGAGAGAGAGGGGACAGGCTTAAAGAGAGAGGGGACGGGCTTAGAGAGGGACGGAGTTATTAGGGTTTAGAGAGGGATGGAGTTATACGGCCTTAGAGAGGGACAGAGTTATTAGGGTTCAAGAGAGAGGGGACGAGTTTAGAGAGGGAGGGAGCACCTATGCAAACCGAATAGACAGGTTGCTATTTTATTAAGCTGGCATCGGGCAGAGAGACGAGAAATTTTTCTAAAGATTACCTGTCATGCACGCAATAGATATTTCACCTTTCAGCTTGCATAATGAAAGATTTATAAATTTTTCACCTTTCACCACTCATAATGATATAATAAATCTTTCACCTTTCACCCCGCATAATGATATTTTACCTTTCACTGTGCATAATGAAAGATTTATAAATTTGTCACCTTTCACCACGAATAATGAAACCGAATAGACAGGTTGCAATTTTATTAAGATCGGGCAGAGAGACACGAATAATGAAACCGAATAGACATGTCGCTATTTTATTAAGATCGGGCAAAGAGATACGTGAAAGTTTTCTAAAGATTACCCATCAAGCTCGTAATAGATTTTTCACCTTTCACTGTGCATAATGAAGATTTATAGATTTTTCACCTTTCACCGTGTATAATGAAGATTTATAGATTTTTCACCTTTCACCACGCATAATGAAAAATTTCTAAAGATTACCATCAAGCGTGTAATAAATTTTTCATCTTTCACCTTTCACCGCCGCGGTGTTTTCACCTTTCACCTTTCACCGCGGCGGCGAGTGATGTGGCGAGTGATGTGTTTTATGAATCTCTATCCATTTCCTTGCTATAAAGCTTTACTACGGCGAGTAATGTGTTTTATGATTTCTAGGGAAATATGGTAATCTCTTTCCATTTTCTTGCTATAAAGTTTCACAGCAGCGAGTAATGTGTTTTATGATTTCTAGGGAAATCTGGAAATCTCTTTTCATTTCCTTATTATAAAGTGTACCCAAACAGTAGAAATATCATATTTTTTTACCATGTAATAGATTTCCAAGTACCCAAATGGCCCCTTATGAAAGGGTGACGCTCTAAACAATCACCTTAAAATTCACTAGAAGAGGTTGTTTCGATCTCCAAATTTTCTCAAATTGATATCTCGACATCAAGATACATGGCATGAGAAAAAATGGATTTCAAGTCTTGGAAATAGTGCATCTTGTAATGTATTTTCTGAACCATCAATTTTCAATAGTGCATCTTGTAATGTATTTTCTGAACCGTGAATTTTCAAGAGTTTCAAGTGTTCAGAGATCTACTTGATCTACATTATTTTTGAAGCTTTAAATTTTATAATTAGATGTAAAAAATAAAATTTCAAACCACAACAAAGATTTCCAATAAAAAATATCTTTCGACACTATCAAAGGTGCGCCTTACTTTGTTTGTTTAGGACCTGCCTCATAAGAACCACACCTTCATTAAATGCACACTTCACTTTCTTGTGCCAACCTTGTTTGGGTGGTGCTGCAAGACCACACTGTACACTTGTATGCATTTGTTGTTTCATCTTTCAAGGGTACACATTCTACAAAAAGATACAACATTGAGGAAGCTTGTATACTCTGCCATGTCTCCAATGTGATCAACCTCAATTAGTATTGATCAATATATCTTCATTTTCACCTTCTTCCATGTCTTCTTGAAAGTTCTTTCTCTGTTTTCCCCTCTCTCATGTAAGGCCCAACAAGAGATTGTAGATCAATGCCACCGGCAACGAAACAAGCATGCCCAAAATAACCCTAAAATCGACATACAAAATCAGCGAGACATTTTAGGGATTTCAGAATTTTTAATAAACCTTTGATGTAATGAAAGGAGGTTCAGTGACACTCACGCGGTGCTCAAAACTTCTTCATGCACTTGGTACTCTTTAGCATACACAAAAGTAATCACTCCTTGCGGAAGCGCCGCCTGCATTTTCAACTTGTTACTTCAACTCTCTGGATATACAAGTGATCTCAGAAAACAACTATCATCACTCCAATAACTATACTAGGTAACAATTAGAAGAAAGCTTGAAAATGTTATTTTGGTTTATTCAAAACTAGAATCAAATGCCTATAAGAAAAATTGAAACTTTATTGTGGTAACTTGGGTGAAACGTTTCTTGATTTTCATCATCATTCTCCCATTTTCTTGATTTAAACTTTCATATTAAACCAATATTGGGATGCAAAATTTAGATTCCAAAGCTGTGGTAAGCATTTGTGCATCAAATTTGCTTTATAAGTTTCATAGTTTGCATACCTGTATTATAGCAGTCTTCAGTGCAATGCCCCGTATGCCAATTGCAATAGAACACATAGCCATTACAGTAGATGAGAATATAAATCTCACAACCATGCTTAAGATAACCTTCCTTTTCCCACATGCTATTATCTTGCGTTGAGATCCCATAAAAAGACCTACAAACAAAAACGCATTGCTTCAAGAAATCATTTTGATGAATTTGTCTAAATACTTTGTCAAATTTGGATAGAAATTAGACCTTCACGCCCAAATTTCTACTCAACAAATTTGTCCCAAAATGTTCTTCAACATTCACCATTTTTCTTAACAGATTTGGTTTATTTCAACAAAAATTGTGGGAGCCAAGCTCTGCCAAAAGCAAACTGCTGTAATTTTCATTCAAAATTCGTACTCCCCCTTTACAGCTACTGTAAAGGCCTTATATAAACTCAAAACCTAAGTCTACATGCTCATCCCCCTAACCAAGTCCCTATATATTGGAAGTTCAAATCCCACCTTTGGAACTCATAAAACATGCAAAATTATGCTAGTACCTATGCAACATAAGTTCCAATACAAATTACAATAGCAAGACTCCTATTTTCCATACATATTCAAAGCTACCCAATTTCCTACAAAAAAACATAAATTCCTAACTATACTCTTACTCCCAATCCTAGAAATTAACTCTCATTGGGATCCTCTTTCTCCCCATTCAAAGCTTATGGGAACTAGTGGTTCAAATTCTGCTTTAGGGTCTCAAGTTGACCTACATCAACCTCCCCTAGGCCTTAGGATTGAGAGAACTTGCCATCGAGTTTGTATTCGAAATATCATAATACTTGGTAAGATCTTGCACATTGAAGGTGGGGTGAGTAAAGATATACGGTCGAAGTTCAATCTTGCAGGAGTTATTGTTTATCTGCTCAAGTATGCCACATGGTCCAACCTTCTTTTCTTTGAGCTTGTGGTAGATTCTTGTAGGAAATCTTTCTTTCTTTAGGCATGCCCGCACACTCATAATGTTTAGCAGCATAACACGTCTACTAAGGGCATCCGCCACTTGATTAAGTATCCCACTTTTGTGCTTTAATACAAAACTGAATTCTCGCAAGAAAGCCACCCACTTAGCATGCATTCGACTAAGTTTACTTTGATTATTGATGTACTTGAGTGCCTCAAGGTCTGAGTTCAAGATGAAATCCTTTAGAATGAGATAGTGTCGCCAATGCCGAAGGGCCTGCACAACGGCATAGAATTCCAAGTCATAAGTTGAGTAATTCCGTCTAGCCTCATTGAGTTTTTCGTTAAAAAAGGCTATTAGATGCCCTTCTTGGTTGAGTACTCCATCAATACCAACTTTTGATACATCACAATCTAACTCAAACACCTTATCAAAGTTGGGTAGCACAAGCACATGCACAGTTGAGAGCTTTTCCTTGACAAGTTGGAAGCTCTTCTTGGTGGATGGTTGCATTAGAATTCTCCCTTCTTGATGCAATCAGTCAAGGGCGCTGAGATGGTGCTGAATTTTTTTATAAACCTTCAATAAAATGAAGCCAATCCATAAAAGCTTCGCACATCATGGATGCTTTGAGGTGTAGGCCATTCTTTGATAGCCTTTACTTTACTTTCATCCACCCGCACACCTGTAGAGGACAAAACAAAGCCTAGGAAAACTAGGTAATTTGTTAAGAAAGAGTACTTTTTAAGACGAATATAAAGCTTTTCACTCCTTAGAGAGGTTAACACAACCCTTAAGTTATTAATATGCTGTTTTGGTCATGACTATTGAGAAGGATATCATCAAAATAGACAACAACGAATTTGCCAATAGTCGGCCGAAGAACCTGGTTCATCATACACATAAAAGTCCTGGGAGCATTGGTAAGACTAAATGGCATGACAAGCCTCTCATATAGAGCCTCGCAAGTCTTGAATGCAGTTTTCCATTAATCTCATGGCTTAATTCAAATTTGGTGGTACCCACTTCTTAAATCGATTTCAAAAAACACTTGGGCACCCCCCAACATGTCCAACATATCATCTAATCTTGGAATTGAAAACCAATATTTGATAGTGATTCGATGATAGCACGACTATCAATGCACACTCGCCATGCGCAATCCTTCTCTGGGATTAACAATGCTGGCACCACACATGGACTCATGCTTTCTCGGATAAACCTCTTGTTGGGTAGGTCTGGGTGCACTTTCTTCTTTGCTAAGCAAGAGCATGACCTCTACATTACCCATCCGGAATGTGTAGGTGTTTTTGTGGCCATCATGCTTGACTCTCCTATAAAACTGCCATGACCTCCCAAGAAGTATGTGACATATATCCATAGGAATGACATCACATCAAATGTCATCTTTATAATTTTTACCCAATGAAAAAGAAACTAAGCAGGCCCATGCTATTCGATAGGGTCTTGGATGCGGTTTGTTTTTCAACTTGAGTTTGTCCACCATTTCTTGCGAGACAATGTTCTCACGATTTCCTCCATCAATAACAATGGTGCACACCTTGCCACTTGATTTGCAACGAGTTTTGAAGATATTGGATCTCAGCCAATCCTCATCAGAATCTACTTTTGGAGTGGTTGACGCTCGGCAAATTACTAGCTCTCTCCTCCCTCAGGTTCGATCTCTTCTCATACCACATTTGTCTCCTCATCATAGATGGGCTTTGCAGTGTCATCTACAAACTCTTCTTCATCTCTCTTCCACAATGTTGACATGGGTGCCAATTTGTCGCCGAGGACACTCACTTGCTATGTGTCCAGTTTGGCCACATTTGAAGAAAGTAAGAGGCCGTTAACTTGCCTCGACTGCCTTCCCATTTGAGCCGACCCACGGTGGCTAGTCGTGGAGTTCTTTGAAAGGTTCTTACCGGTATTTCCACCTTTGGAAGTTTCACCCTTTGAATGTGGGTAGAAACTACGTACCTCGGCATACTTTCGTGCACCACCACGAGAAAGTTTCCCCTCAACCTTCAAAGCTAGTTGATAGGCGTCATTGATTTTCCATAACCGGCGCATCTCTACTTCATCACGGATAGCTAACCGCAACCCACCAACATATCGTGAAATGAGTTGTTCCTCGGTTTCTTGGATGTCATTTTGCGCCATAAGTTTGTAAAACTCCTCGGTGTACTCAGCCACACTCTTTGTTTCTTGTCGGAGATTATTGAATTGTGAAAAGAACAATTACGTGTAATCAACAGGTAGGAATTTCTCGTTCAACCTCGATTTCATTTTTTCCCAAGAAGAAATCTTAGGCTTTCCTTTTCTTAAGCGCATCTGCTGGACTTTGTCCCACCATGCTGAAGCATATCTGCAAAGCCTAGTGGCAACAAGCTTCACATGGAGGTCCTCTGCTGTTTCATTGAAATCAAAGTACTTCTCAATGGCACTCAACCAATCAAAAAATTCTTCTGGGTGCAGCTGTCCATGGAACTCGGGCAATTCAATTTTGGTGGAGTCATTCACAAACATGGGCCTGGTTCCATGGTCATCCCTTTGTCGATGCCAATTGGCAAAAGGATTAATATCCGAGTCATCACTTGAATATTCCTGGTGGAGTTCATGTTTACTACAAGCCTCTTGTCACTCCAGTTGCAAGGATAGCAGCTTAACTTGCCTAGTCACTCCAGTTGCAAGGATAGCAGCTTAACTTGCCTATGGAGTGCCTCCAACTCTTCATCTCTTGCATTGTTCACTCCGTAGTTGCCATGACCACCTCTCCTCCTTCTTGCCGCTAGGGAAAGAGGATGTGTAAATGGAGACATCACCCTGCCCAAGTCTAAACTCTGGCTCTGATACCAAACGATGCTGCTAAAGTGCGAGGGACAACAACTTAGTGAGACAGCACACATAAAGAGAGAATTTAGAGAGAGAAAAGGGTGGGAGCCAAGCTCTACCAAAAGCAAACGGATGTAATTTTCATTCAAAATTCGTACTCCCTCTTTACAGCCATTGTAGAAACCTTATATAAACTCAAAACCTAAGTCTAAGTGCTTCTAAAGGTCCCCTAACCAAGTCCTTATATATCGGAAGTTCCAATCGCACCTTTGGAACTCATAAAACATTCAAAATTATCCTAGTACCTATGCAATATAAGTACCAATACAAATCACAATAACTTCAATGCAAGACTCCTATTTTCCATTCATATTCAAGCCTACCAAATTTCCTACAAAACCACAAATTCCTTAGTGTACTCCTACTCCCAATCCTGGAAATTAACTCTTATTGGGACCATCTTTCTCCCATTTAGAGCTTATCGGAACAAGTGGAACAAATTGGACTTTTGGGTCTTAAGTTGACCTACATCATATATGTTTTCTTTGATTTACTAATCAAAATCGAAAACCTCTCTTTCAAACCGACAATCACATGAGGGCTAAGCTGTGATGCCTATAACTCTTTAATAGGTTTTAAAAACAAGAACATTGTTTCATGTGGGCTGGACCGCAATTCTACATTATGTGGTCGCAAGGTATAAAACATCAATCTTAAAGATCGATGAAAAGAGGCGGTCTATCTAAAAACGATTGAAACTAACGGTCAAAATGTTTTCTTAATAAAATTATTATTTTTAATTTTCAAAAATTATTTAGTTTTTCATATTGATGTTTTCCATGTTAGAGATTATATGGCCTTAAAAATTAGGTCCAAAAATATATCTCAAAAATAGATTTTTATGCGGTTGCTCATTTCTACATGGACTCATAGAAACTGTGTCCTTAAAAAACAACTAGGCTATTTCTAAAAGTTAATGCATATCAATCAAATTAAAAGACCTAAACTTGAATTAAAGTGGAAAACCTAAGCTACATTGGATTAAAAAATTTTAGGCCTCCAACGAGAATTCATACATTAGGTAAAGTAGTAGTAATTTGTCAAAAGAGAGATACATACACGGATATTAAGTGGGGCACCCACCTAGACTGAACATTGCCATGCCAAGTCCGGTGACTGACAATATTGACACAGACTTGTGTATTATCTTTGGCATGCTAATGTTCCACCTGCAATAACAAGATAAACTATTATCCTTTGTGGAATATGAAAAGTGTTTTGTGTAGAGAAGGAAATTCAGTTCTCTATCATTCAAAAAGTTTCTTATAAGCGTTCTTTGAAAAAACATAGCTTGCAACTAATTCGAAAGCTAAAATATAATAAGACAATGTTTATTCCCTACATGGTTAGTATATAAGGTGTACACTATAATCAATATATATTTGAGGCATAGGTGCAAGAAGGGTAGGTATAGTATCTTGTATTTTATAGTAAGTGTGGGTATAGTAAACGTATTTAGGATTTTTTTCTATTCTTATCATTTGTTATTTGTCTATATAAGACAAGTTTGTACATTTATATATTAAGGGATACAAAGTCTCTTCAGAGAAACCTGGGACTCTAACTCAATATCAGAACCTTGGATCATATTCACCCTGCCCGGTATTGCCACTGCTTCTATTGGTCTGCATTATTACTTGAATATCCAATTGCTTGTTTCCACAGCTTATTATACAAACTTCAGCTACTCTCTTTTGAAGCATTTTGAGTTTGGAGGGGAGTGTCAAAGGAAGTGTATATTGTCTATAGGGCCAGTATGGAAGGTGTATACTATAATCAGTATACCGTAATAAGTATGAATGGGAAGGGTAGGTCAAGTATTCTATATTTTATGGTAAGCGCAGGTGTAGTATATATGCTTTTTCTTTTTCTTCTATTATTTTCATCTGTTATTTGTCTATATAAGACAAGTTTATATATTCATACATTTATGGACATAGAGAGTCTCTCCAGAGAACCTCATACTCTTACAAAATTGTTTTACCTTCATTTGTTTAAGCATGCAAAATAAAATCATAAATAACTTCTCTACAACTTTTGTGGCCATAAAATTCATGAAACCATGAATTTATACTGAGAAATCAAGAGCAAAACTGTTATAAAGAGAAAGGAAAGAAAGAAAAAGAGTAGGTGATAAGGTGACATTGTTTATGCTGGTCAGTGTCTCATTTATCATTCTTACCTAAAATTTTGTTATGTGATGTACACATTTGTGGAATCCTTTTTAAATTGTCAATTTGCAAGAAGGAAAACACTTTTTTTTAGCAAATAAGGGAAACAAAACAAAAAATAAGAAGAAAGTGAAATTACCTAAAGGAAATCAGTCCCCAAATGAGGCCCAAAACACTTCCATAGGTATTGGGGTTCTTCATAACCTTGGATAAAACCGAAAGGAAGAGATTGGTGGTGGTCATTCTTGGGTGGGTCACCTCCCCTTGGACTTCTCTTTCATTAGAATGTGCTAAATCACCTACTTCATGAAATTGATTTTAGCAATATCAGAACCACTTAAAGCGAGTCACCTATAAACAAGGTCAAAAGAAAGGAAGGCATTTCCAAAAAAAAACAATTGAGAATGAATGATTGCTTGTCATTTAATTTGGATTGAATTGTGTCCGTGTGTCCCCAAGTAAGTTTCAAGAGTAAAATGTTATGTAGCCAATATAAATTGAATACTTAGTGTATACAGTCCATATTGATGTGAGGGCCCGGTATATGAATTTTGATATTGAGAGTTCGAGACACCTGAATTTTAATCTCAAAACTTTAATATGTTTCTAAAGTTTGGTAGAAATTTTCTCGGAAATCATCAGATTTTAAGGAAAGGCTACTTAATGGAGAATAAGATTGTAAAAAACGGAAACAAAAAAACAATTATTTGCCATTTTATTTGATGTGGTGGTTAGGATTGGTCCAAAGCATGAGATGGAAATGCACATTTAAAACTTAAGGGAATGTATACTATGAGATCATCCAATTTTTATACAAGAAGGTCACAATTATCTCTAGCCTTTAGATTTGAAATTTGAACTCTAAAAACAATACATAAAGTTCGAGAAATTTTTTATTCGGCATTGTGCATAATCAATGACACACCCTAAGCCATTTGATTTTGCATTTGATGGCTAGGAATAAGTGTGACCTCGTTGTGTTAAAAGCAAATGGACCCATCTTATACTTTCTCCAAAAACTTAGTATGACAAACGTAAGAATAGTGAGGAAGTAATTGTTATTTTGTATAACACATGCATACTATATTACTAGTATAATGCTTATATAGTATGCTAAAGCAATCACCTTTCTCAAAATTTGTGAATTTGTGGAATTAGCATACTAATTCATGTTTCTCATTGAAAACTTTTGATGCAAAGTACATCCACTCTCCCTCAATCGAATTTCAGCCAGGCTTGACACAAAGCCGGTAGGATAGTGCTATCAAATGCACTGGCCGTCAAATCAAATCAAATCAGTGAGGGTATGGTGATGTAATAGTTGTGATTAGAATTTGATACAATAAAGACTATTATAGATGTGACTTGAATTTGAAAGAATGAAGGCTATTAAACTAATCAGCTTTATACTAAACTTAGTTTTTATTTTGGACTGGTCAAAGACACCGTCCACTCTTTCTTTGAGCCATGGTTCTCCTTTCTCATTTCCCATAAAGCAAAGGTATCATACCTGGGCATTCATCTGCTGGGGTATTCTTTTTCTTGAAAATCACTTCAACATTCATCATCTCGTCGCCTTCCTTTCCCTCATTTGTATCATTTGTAAAACGTACCTTACCATTCATCGTCACCTTCGCAGCATGAAGCTCATACAAACACAAGAAGATGGGGCACCACACCACCAACTGAAGAACCACGACTTGAACCAAAAGCCCTATGCACTCTTCTCCATACATCGGCCTCAACAAAGGTATCCCTATAATCAATGTGTTAGGCATAATAGATAGAGAAAATAGGGTTATCATCCAATTGAAGCTTCCCCACCTGGTGAATTTAGCCCACAAGATTAATACAAAGAGAATCAATAGTTTCTGCATTGTGTCAGCTAATATGAACTTCAAGTTGATTTTATAAGGATCAGTGGATGAGATGATATTGAACGCTAGGAAAGGTATTGCAAAAGTCGCAACAAATCTGTTGATTCCTGAGCATTGTTCAGGTGTGAAAATTTCCCACCGTTTTACTGAGGCGTAGGCTAAGAACATTGCTACGTAAAGAGGCACCATAGCCGTGAAAACTGCATATAAATCTGCCAAGGAAATCATTTCGAGTCAGTTGTCTCTATAACCCTCCTCTCTCTGTACTGCGGCTTCTCTTCCCGGGGTTTGTTTCTTGTATCTATATTCCCAACCCTAATTTCATCTCTCTCTTGTTACAGGCTCTCCTCCCTGAGCGTTTTTCATCAGTCGCCATTTGTGGAGTTTTCAAAGCTTAAATGAGGTGCGGTTTGTATTGCGGGAGCTGCGGTATGTATTGCGGGTCACTTGGAAGGAAACGTGGAAAACTACTACAAGATGACCTTTTTTTTTCATTTTTTTTTTCAATTTCCTAAAATACAAAGAATAAGAATTTGGTTATTTTTCTCTTCTTAAAAAGAAGTTATTCTTTTTTTTTACATGATATAAAAAGAAGTTATTCTTTTTTACAAGAAAAAAGAAGAAGAAGTTATTCACTAAATAGTCCAAGTTGACTCATCCGAGTAATCGAGATTTTTTATCTCAAAAAAATCCCGTGGTAATTGGGAAGTTGGGCTTTTTGTTTTTCTCTTTATCAAATTCGGTCGTGAAAATTAATTTATTTATTATTCTTAATAACAAAAATGAGATCAGTTTTCCTTTATAATCTGTTATTTTTTTCTCTGTATATGGCGCTTGTTGCCGTTAGCGATACTCATCATCTTTTTTGTGCATAAATTTATCTATAAAGGACAGACGGAGAATACGTGGAGAAGAGAGAAAGCAGACAAAAAACGAGATGAAATAGAAAGGAAATAAAACAAAAATAGATAAAGATAGAAAGGAAATTAAACAAAATAGATAAAGATAGAAAGAAATAAAAAAAAATTATAAATTTTAAAAAGACAGTGTACATGCTAATAGAGCTACACGGTTGGCACGTACAGTTTTTGACAAATTAGATAAGCATGAATATTGAAGTAGAGATTTGGAATAAAATAGATAGACATGAATATTGAAGTAGTGTTTTGGAAAAGTTTCTATGCTTTCTCTACAGGATAGAAGTTTTATCCTCCCCTACGATCCAGCCTTACAATTTTGATCAAGAGAGCCACTCACCGTTTGATCTTAGATCCGATGTCTCATAGCATTTATTTTTAGTTTTTTCTATGCAAATTATATGAATATGAAATTTGGTACGTTCTATCAACTCATCTAGGCGCACCTATAAAAAAATATTAAAAATAATTTTTCAATGGAATATAATAACCAAAATATCCATTGAAATTTTCAGGGGTATTTTGATCATTTTGTTTTATTGAAAATATTTTTTTTATATTTTTTCGCTAGTACAAGTTTAATAGAAGAATAGATGTCCAAAATTTGGTGTCAAATAGTTTATATAGAAAAAACCTTAAAAATAAAATAGTGTAGAGAACATTGTGATTGGGGCAATCTTAGCCCTCTATTCAAAATGGAAAGTTGGATAAGGGGAGGATAGAACTTCTATACTATAGGGGAAGCATAGAAAGCTTGCGCTAGAGATTTTAGGTAGAGATTTGAGAGAGAGAGAGATATTGTTTTCTATCTTAATTTGAGAAATAGGAGATTTCTTTTCTCTATATTTTTTGTTTTAAACTTCCTAAAATGGATACTTATCCCCAACTCAAATTCAAGAGAGAGGAAGATATGCATTACAATTGTTTCCATATCCAAGAGGATTCCCCATCCAAGAACATGATAACCTCTCGCAATGTATGTATGCCCCTCTCTCTATATATCTCTATCACGTTAATTAGGGTTTGATGTTATAGAAGTTAAAAAACCCTAAAGTGCACGCCCAAACCATTTGCCCAGCTAAACTATATTAGCTTTTATATATCTTTTGCTATCTGTCTCTCTCTTTGCTGCATACTTCTTTCTTACTCTCAATCAGTTGGTATCAATATTTGTGACAATGTAGTTATTAGTGTTTTTTCCATGTCACACAATTCATTAGTTTTAGTGTGATTTTCTAATATACTTTTCATTGTATGAGATGTTTTAGTTATGTATTGAAGCAAGAGTATATATTTACAAAATGTAAAAATATATACCATATATTTTATAATTAATTTTATAAAAATAAATAAGAAAAGAAAGGTAAACTATTATTTTTAGTTAATGAATGTTGTTATTGCGTGGAAAATGGAATGGAGAGATTTGATTTCTCTCTGATCCTCAGCCTTCTTTTATAAGGTTTAACGTTGAATCTCCGATAAATGTTGAGTCTTCTCATAGATTTTGTTGCTTTAGTTCACTCGTTTAAATATCGAGTCTTCTCAAAGATTTTGATGATTTAGTTCACTCATTTAAATGTTGAGTCTCCTCAAAGATTTGATTTGATTTGTTGCTTTAGTTCGCTCATTTAAATGTTGAGTCTTCATTTGATTTCATTTCTCTCTAATCCTCATCTTTTTAACGTTGAATCTCACACACACTTCAAATGTTGAGAAGAAGTCTTTTCATTCAGACGCACACTTACTCATTTAAACGCTGAAACATTGAATCTCAGACACATCTCATTTAAATGTTGAGTCTTCTAATTCAGACTTACCTTATGTAAATGTTGAGTGTTATCATTCAGACACACTTCTCATTTAAATGATTTAAAATGAGTCTTCTCAAAGATTTTGGTGCATTTAAATGATTTAAAATGAGTCTTCTCAAAATTTTGCTGCAAAGATTACTGTTTTGTTCACTCATTTAAATGTTGAGTCTTCCTCAAAGATTTTGATGTTTTTGCATTGATATTTGTGAAATCTTCTCATTCAAACACATTTCTCATTTAATAAACGTTGAATCTTAGGCACACTTTTCATTTAAATGTTGAGTCTTCTCATTCACACACACTTCTCATTTAAATGATTTAAATGTTGAGTCTTCTCAAAGATTTTTCTATTTTTGTTCACTCATTCAAATGTTGAGTCTCCTCATTGAAATGTTGAGTCTCTGATTTTGCTTTTCAAGATTGATATTTGTGAAATGTTGAGTCTCCCTCAGTTGACTCCCTCAAGGATTTTGCTGATATTGATATTTGTGAAACTTCTCTGAAGTATTGTAATTTGGCATTCCTTGACTCCCTCAAGGATTTTGCTGATTTTGCTTTTTATGATTGATATTGGTGAAAGGTTGAGTCTCCCTCAAAGATTTTGCTGATATTGATATTTCAGAAACTTATCTGAAGTATTGTAATTTGGATTTTTTTGAGTGCTTCTTATCAAGAGATGAAGAATATATGAAATAAATATCAAATATTTGAAAAAAAATGTGAAGTATTTGGAAAAAAAAAGCTTGGGAAGAGCAATGGGTAGGATTTTTGGTGATTTTATGTAGTCATGTAGATTCTGGTGATTTTTCGTGCGTGTTTTTGACATTCCATCCTATGCTACATATGTAACTAATAGTTTTAGTTTAGATGTTGCATTGGCAAAATGGTTTGATAGGGATGCAGCACTATCAATCTAAGTAAATCCTCGCCAACTCATCAATAATTGCAATTCAAGCATTAAAAAATCATTTCCTGGATCATCTCGGCTTGAACATTATGGTTTTTTTAAAAAAAGCTAGGATTTGAAGCTTTAAAAATAGTGTATATTGTAACAAATTATCTAGACCATCCATTTCACCCTAAAAATAGGTGTTAATAGATCCACAAATTCTGTATCATTTTTTTAGTTTCAAATTATATTGTTTGGTATTGAAATTGATTTTAAACCCATCATGGAGATTTCTGTGCCAAAAGTGGTTTTCAGACAAGGATATTAATTTGTGCGAATTAAAGGGAGGGTAGTCCTACTTAGCTTTCTTTGGAATGTTTGATCTTTTGCAATAAAGTTGTAAACCTTATTCAAACAAAATTTGTTCAAAAAGGCGTATCGGAAATAAATGAACAAAAATTCCCCACGCTATACTTCTACTAGGGCCAGGTCGACTGGGTCGACTTACGGACCGGACAACCTCACTTGGGCAATATAGGTGGACCCTACCAGCCAAGAAAATTAGCTTAGAAATGGAAATTAATCTTTTATTTTGATTAATAACTCATTGGAAATCAGAAAAAAGCTACCCAATAAAACTGGTGCAAATTTTAGATTGAGAAATCTCCCTATTTGGAGGATCTTTGTTTGTGCTTTTGATAACCTGAGTATTTTGAATAGGCGTGCAATGTGTGACTCACCGAGAGAAGGCAGAGGGCCATGGGACTAATGGAAGAATTTAGGACATGATTTTTAAGATGTAAATATATTCTATAACGATGGATGGATCATAGGAGTAGTTTTTTCACTAGGCTTCCATCTCCATGACTATTTCATATAAGTTTCAAAAGTTTTTGGGATAAAAATATTTTTAAGTAAAATTCGAGAGAGCGTTGTTTTCTTTGAAATTTATTGCCTACAATTTTAACAAAAAACGAAGTTTATTTTTTATTCATTTTGATTAAGTTTATTTGTGATAATATTATTGGTTATAAAAATATTCAAAATAGTGTACTAGATTTTTGTAATATTTTTAAATTACAGTTTAGGAATTTTTTTCTCCAAAAAATACTTATAAATGAATTTTGATTTGTTATAACATATAACAAAGATAACATTTGGTTATGTTGTTTGAATAGAAAAATGAAGTAGGAATATAATTCATTATTACAATTAAAAAACCATAAGTTTAGCTATAATATAATTAATATTCTATATTTACAACTATAAATATAGCTTGTAATGCTTAAATATATTATTCATTATAATTGATTGTAAATAATTGTAATGATTATTTTGACTATAACTATATTTGATTTAAAAGTTTTATAATAATATTTTTTATGATTTGTTGATGTTAGTATATAATACTACAATTATGGGCAAGTTTGGATGTCAAATAAAAAAGTCTTCACATTAAAAAATAATAATAAATTTCATCTTTAGTTAATAAAAGATTGCCATCCTTCTTTTTATTATTATGCTGGGCTGTTTTGATAGAGTTCACTTACTAAAAGCTAAGGTTACATACTAAAAGCAAAGTTGCATTCTACCCTCCCAAAGCTCTCTGGGCAATCTGAAAGATTTTATTGTATCTCTCTCAACTGTAATCAATTTGCTTCCATATAATAAGCAAACCTACAACCCGAGCTTCTCCTTATTCATGAAGAGAAGGGATTTCCCATGGGTGTGGTACGAGGGAAAATGCTCTTTATAAAGAGAAGGGGTTTCCCATGGATGTGGTATGAGAGAAAAGGCTCGCTTTTGTAGAAAGAGAAAGGGCCTTGGCCTTACAAAAACACCGACTAGGTGGCTTGAGCTTCTTTGGTTTTTTTTGCAACCCCAGCCCATGGGTGTGGTATGAGATGGTTTTTTACGACCCAAGCCCATGGATGTGGTATGAGAGAAAAGGCTAGCTTTTTGTAGAGAGAAATCGACTTGGCTGTACAAAGATGCCGCCTAAGGCTGCCATAGATGGGGCTTGAGCTTCTCTGTTTTTTGCAACCCGTGCTTCTCCTTGTTCATGAAGAGAAGGGGCTTCCCATAAATGGGGCTTAAGCTTCTCTGTTTTTCTTGCAACCAGAGCTTCTCCTTATTCATGAAGAAAAGGGGCTTCCCATGGGTATGGTATGAGAGAAAATGCTCGCCTTTTGTTGAGAGAAAGCCTTTTGTAGAGAGCGAAAGAACATCGGCTTTACAAAGACTCCACCTAGGGCTGCCATGGATGAAGCATGAGCTTCTGGTTTTTTAGAGAGAGAAAATGAAAATGATTAGTTTATTCAGAGAGAGTAGATTTGGTGTTTCCAAGGTTTCATGGAGTTGTTGGGTTGAGGTTTGCATGGGGGTGAGATGTTAAAATTCTGAATCCTCCATAGAAATCTCTGATGCTCTAGTTACGAATCTATGCTAATGCAGATTGGGCAGGATGCCCCGATACTAGACGCTCAACCACTGAGTAGTGCATTTTTCTTGGAGATTATCTCATTTCATGGAAATGTAAGAAACAAGAAACTGTGTCTAAATCTTATGTAGAAGCCGAATACCCAGCAATGTCCTTAGCTTGCATTGAAATTACTTGGTTGAGAGGCTTTATATAGGACCTTAATATTCTTCATTGAACTCCTATATCATTGTATGCTGATAATATGAGCATCATTTGTATTGCATCCAATTCAATGTTTCATGACCGTATAAAGCAATTCAAATCAAGTGCTTTATTGGGCAATGAACCAAAACGAAACAACGTATTTAATTTATTTGCATTTGAATGACTAAGTCTCCGATGCACATATGTTTAATGGAAAAAGAAAAATCAAAATTCGATGGAGAAAAGAAAGAAGCATCATGGTTTGGTTTCTCAAACTCCAAGGAAAACAAACGACCAATTCTACGCCCCTTCCCTATCACTCTCCCAGTGCATTTGTCCTGTATTAGACAACCATCACGAGAAAATTGAACTTTGTAACCATCATCAACTAGTTGGCCCACAGAGATTAGATTAGCAGTTAATTTAGGAACGAAGATGACATTACATAAATGAAACTGTGTACCACGGGGAGATAGAAAGTGAGAGATTATCAGTACCAATAATATTCAGTTTCTCCCCATTAGCAGTGATAATCTGACTATTACTTTTGTATGGTTTAGTAGATGCTGGACTTGTGTGCACTCTAGTCATATGATTAGAGGCACCCGAGTCAATAAACCAAAGGGGATTTATACTAGGGGATAGGTGAGAGTTCATACCAAACAAGCCCATAGCAGAAAAAGTAGAAGAGATAGTCGTAGATGCAAAGCTTTGTACTAACTGTCGAATATCATATGATGTCTGGGACATTGTTATATTTGGGTCATGAATAGTACTGGATAGAGGGGTCTCTACCTTTAGTCCCCTGGAAGCATCATTAGCAGCTTGGTATGCCCTGTAAAAAGGTTTTCATGTATCGAATGCCCGGTTGCCTCGCCTAGAAGGATTTGACATTCTGTGACAATATTCCCAACACGTTTACAATAAGAGCAAATTTTTTTTCTTCTTACACTTGGATGTTATATGACCATATTCTTTACGCTCATAACATTGCAGCAAGTACGAGTCCTTTTGTGATGGTGTTCCTCTAGCCCGTTGAGCTACAAGTACAGACTCTATATTCTTATGTCCCTCAATTGGCATCCATATTTGTTAATGTTTCGCAATTCAAAATATTCTCATATTATAGGTGCAACTTTATCAAAAACTGCATCACCTTCCTGTCACCATTTATATCCATCAAGCTCTTAATGCAACAAGCGCTAGTGACAGCCTTCAAGTTGAAGGATTCATATTTTGTCCACAAGTTCATAAAACCAGCATAATATTCCTTAATAGTTTTATCCCCTTAGCTATAAGAAAACAAATCATACCCGACTTGGAAGCGTCTTGCAAGATTTGACTGCTGATAAAATTTTTTCAAATATTCTCATATTTCTTTCGTGGTACAAAAGCCTCTCATTGACCTTCCAATATCTAAATCTATAGAGAAGAGGATCCATGAGATAATTTTTACATTATTGATCTTCCATTATTGGGTATCTTTAGCATTAGGTGTAACCGGTTCAGGTTCAGTGCCATCAGCATACCTCCACAAACCTTTCCCTTAAAAAAAAAATTTGCCAATTGGGATAGTTTTTTCCATCCTCCACAAACCTTTCCTTCCATCAAGTTTTATAACCATTACATCTCCTTTTTAAGAAGTCATGTGCAATTTCAAGACGAATCTATTTTGATATAATATGGTCCCTATGGAACTTGGGAAGAGAAAGATTCATGGGTACTTATGAAGAAGAGCTCCACCAAACACGGCTCATCGAGGGCGTAGAGAGAGAAATCACACCAAACGCGAAGACATCACACTCTTCATCAACTTGAAGAAGATAACCCAAAGATAACCCAATTTAAAGCAAAGAACTCGAGCTTTTGACGAAGCTATTGCTGATTTTGACGAAACACAACCTCAAAAATATTTGGCACAACTTGTGTGTAGGACCAACTTAGTTGCTTATTGCTGCTAAAGGTGCAAACATGCAACATCACCTAAATAAAAGGGATACCAATCCTTGACGCTCATTGCTACCCTGTTGTAGACGCCACTATGCAGAGGGCAAGCAAAAAAAATTCAACGGAGATTTGGAGAGACCGAAGAACAATGAAAGAAAGAGAGGCGTCTCGGATCTCACCAGAAAACGAAAAATAAAATTAAGAAAGCTTATGCGAGGAAGCTTTGACAAGAGAAAGTTGTAGATGATTGATCGCTCTGATACTATGTTAAAATTCTGAATCCTCCATAGAAATCTATGTATTTGGATTAATGGTAAAGAATATACAAGGTCCCGTATAAATATATGGCTAATTAATTATCGATAATGACTAACTAATCTAGTATTTATCAAGAGATATATCTATATCAAACCAATTAATCTAATCCTTATGATATCTACATCAAATACAAGATAAATTAAAATTAATTAAAAACTATCCTCAACTATACATGAGAGAGCTGTACGTTCATAAAAAGAAATTGCAATCCAAAAATATTGCAATTTTGAGTACATCCAAATTGTTACTCTACCTTTTCAATGACATACAACATAGATGGGATAGCAATGGACTCAACCAGATCCAAACCCAACAGCTGCAACCTGAAGGGTTCTGGTATGGGTCCAAATTTTAAACCCGAATACTATTCGAGTCTGGATCTGGGTCAAGCCAGACCCAACCTATACTAGTAGTCATAGGGTATATGATGGCAATCATGAGTTTTTAGGCGCGTACTAGGTGTTCATATTATCACAATATTTGTAACATTTACAATGTTGTTGACTAAAAATTAAGTGCTCATAGTCATATGGAATATGATGGTAAAATAAAATAGTAAAAATAAAATAAAAGAATAAGCTCATCTTCATCAGGTGGCAATGGATCCGACCAGCCCTGGCGGGTCCGAGTATGGGTCCAAAGTTTTGACCCACTCACTATTTGGATCTGAGTCTAGATCCAGTGGGACCTGACCCGCACCTGATCCATTGCCACCCCTAAACATAAGACTCAATGTATAGAAAAAAAGTGTGATATAGATGAAATGGAGATAATTCCAAATTTTAGATTACCTTAACAAAAAACTTTTGCATTGTCATGCTTCTTACGATAGTTTTTAAATTTATTAAAAATTTAAAAAAAATTTGTACATGCCTATTGTTTTATTTTATTTTTTCTTTCATAATCTCAATTTCAAATTTATAAGTTTTTTAGTGCTCTGAAAAATATGTTTGATTTTAAGTTTTGGCTAACATTTGAAATAATTATGGTTTCTTGATTACAATAAATAGAATTATTTATTTTTATTTTTTAAAATTGAATATTTAAATAGAAAATTTTATGCTTTAATGCAGTTTATGGCTAATTTTTATTTTTAACTGTAAATTTTAAATATTATACAAAAATTATATTTATTCTATTTTCAAATTATCTTTTAAGTACAAACATTATATCATTTTTTACAATAAGTAAATTATAGTATTTTCTTTATAGATTATAGATTCCCTATTTGTTTAGGGCTTACATAACAGTTTTTTTTTTTCAGAGCTCTTGGACATCCTTTTTTCTAAGTTTCTTATATTTTCATTTTGTTTTGACAAGTAGTCATTTTTTAAAAATTCTAAATCTACCCTTTGTCTTGTTTGTAGAGTCAAAACTTGGAAGTATATGTCTGAGTATGTAAGTTCAGGTTTTGATGAACTAGCATCTGTAGCTTTGTATTCAGGTATGTGAATATTGTCCTTTGTTCTAGACAGCCCTTGTAATATAAAGTCATTTCCTATTGTTGAGGTAGAAAGCCTTGCAGGAGCAGGCACCCTTTGTTGTGGCTTTATATTGTTGTCATCTGAAATCTTTAATCGGGTTCCGCGATTACTATTGAATTGTAATTCAATATCTCCATCTGGGTATTCAACTATTTGTTTTGGAGTTGTATTTATGGGGGTCCTATAGTGCTGATTTTCATTATGGATGGACCATTTTTCTGGAAAATTTATTTGGGACCAATCTATAGATTTGGGAATTATAGTATTGGATTTTTCCATGTTGGTCTGGAAAAATACTATTTGTCTTTGTATCAATATTTAATACATTTGGACTAAGTGTATTCATAACCTTGTAACAAATTCTATATATTAATGCTATAGTTTGTGACCCTGGGTTCATGTCAAAACCTTGTGTTTTCAAGTTTAGTGTAAGTACTTTGAGTAGATTTGGGTCACTAAGAGAAACCGAAAATTTTTTCAACCGAACTAATAAATGCTTGTCATAAACGATATAATAAATTCTTAAAAAATTATAAAAAAAATATTGGATTCTTTGAATGGCTTAAAGCAACCCTCAAAGAAAAGGGATAGAAAATACTTAATTTTGAGATAAATACCCTTGAAAGCCCATATCAAACTTTTTATACACCCGAAGGAGAAGAAGTCCAAAGTATACATCCTCCAGAACGGACCCTCCAAATAAAAGGGATATCAAAGGGAAAAATAGAAACCCAAGCATCTCCTTGTAAAGTAATTCCAAGTGAATATACTCATAAGGTAGAAATAATTCCGCATATAGTAGAACAAAATAATTATACTAATATGTGTCTTCAAACTCTAGGAAAGCAGGCCACCAGGATAGAAAATATTATTAGCCAGCCCCAAAGAAAACTAGAGGAAAAGAAAAAGGCAATAATGTTCAAACCACCCCCAACAATAAATAAAGAACGTTTCATTCTAAAGGAAGATAATAAAGATTTAATGAATGAATTAGTAAAAAGACTATCACAGTTAAATATAAGAGAAGGAAAGGGGAAAGGGATAGTGGCAGAATCAGAAGCAATGGTCCTACAGGAAGAACCTAGCAAAACTAATGAAATATCAAATATAGAACAAGCCTTTAAAGAAGAAAACCTAGAAATCAATAGGATAGATTATGAGAAGAAAAGGAGACCTACTTCTCTTGCACGAATGTATTATACTTGACCTACACCCGTCGATATACAATTTGAGGAAGATCTAATTTCACATACAGTGTCATACTCGGGAAGAACTATAGTAAATTGGAATATTGATGGAATGTCAGACCATCAGATATTAGATACAATGAGACATATGACCATGTATGCTACAGCATGCAAAGTCTCGGGTAGCCATGATCAAGATGTTGCTAAAGCCATTATATGTGGCTTTACTGGCTAGTTAAGAGGCTGGTGGGACTTCCATATGAGTGAAGCCACTAAAAATCAAATATTAAGTGCAACTCGCCAATGGTTGTCGAGAATGAACATAATCAAGATATTCCGCATAGTTAAAGCGATGCGGTAAATACACTCATTTATACAATAACCCTTCATTTTGTAGGGAGCACTGCCTTACTAGATGCCAGATCTGAAGATTTGCTTTCCAACCTAAGATGTCTTATACTCTCTCATTATAAATGGTATAAAGATGTCTTTTTCTCAAGACTCTTATTAAGGGAAGACTTCAGTGCAGATCACTGGAAAGAAAAGTTCATACCTGGTCTCCCTTACCTTTTTGCCGAAAAGGTCAAGAATAGGCTAAAAAATAAAAATAATGGAATAATCCCATATTCTCAATATACACTAGGAGAACTTTCTGCAGAAATATGTGCATAAGGATTAGCTCTATGTACAGACCTGAAATTAAAAAGGCAGCTAGACAAGCAACAAATGACAGGAAAAACAGAACTAGGGGACTTCTGTGAACAGTTTGGATATAATATAACTCCTTCCTCTAATAAAGATTACAAGAAAAAGACTATACAGAAAAAATATAGATCTTCAAATAAACGTTCGAAAAAAGAGCAAAGGACCCCTAAAAATAAATTTAAATCAGGAAAAAAGAAACTTCCAGTTTGTTATAAATGTGGCAGAGTTGGCCACTATAAAAGTACTTGTAGGGTGAAAAGGAAAATAGATGCCTTAGAACTTGAAGAAATAAAAGATCAATTATACGACATCATTCAAATCAAAACTGAAACCGATAGTAGTTATTCAGACACTGATACAGAGTCATTAGGAGGCCAAATAGAAGATGAAAACTTATTATGGAGCAGTTCAGAAGCAAATCAAGATTCAGACCCTGATGAAAAAATGAATGATTGCTTATGTAATACCCTTACTAAAGAAGAAAATTTGATTCTTGACCTTATGGACAAAATCTCTGAACCAGGGGAAAAAAGAGAAGCAATAACTCAATACATACAAGTAACCAAGGCAAAAAATAAACCTCCTCAACTAGTGAAATCCCAAGATGAATATAGTCTGTCAGAAATATTTAAAAGAATAAATAAAAGAGAAAATATACCAAAAGAACCAACTATAGCAGAATTAAAACAGGAAATTAATGAAGTAAAGACTAAAATACAACAATTAAAAAATAGAATCAGAATACTAGAAATGACTACTGAATTTTCAGAAGCTGGTTCTGATGAAGAATTAGAGTTTAATGACTTACTTAAATCTGCTAAGAAAATGATCTCTATTGATAAAACTGAATCATCCGGCGAGAACCATTTAATTATAATAGATAGGGTCATTACCCAAAATTTGTATACTTTAATGCGAATAGTGGTAAAAAATGATTATAGTTTCCAATCTCTTGCTCTTATAGACTCGGGAGCTAATTTAAATTGTATAAATGAAGGGCTAGTACCAACAAAATATTTTGATAAAACTACTCAAATACTTGATACAGCTGATGGAAGCAAGCTTTTAATAAATTATAAATTGTCAGACGCAGCTGTATGTAATAATGGCAGTTGTTTTGAAAGACCCTTTATTATGGTCATAGGATTAAGTCAAGCTGTAATATTAGAAACTCCATTCTTAAATTTTCTTTGTCCTTTGAAAATAGATAATGCAGGGATAGAAGCAAACTTAAATGACCACAAAATTAAATTTGATTTCATAGACAAACCAAAGGTCAAGGAAATCAATAAAGTTAAGCAAACTATTAATAATAATGAGTAATTCTTATTCCATTTAAAAACTGAAATAAGGTATAAACAAATAGAAGATGAGCTGTTACTCCCTGGAGTTAAACAATGGATTGAAAATATTAAAGCCCAAATAGAAAGAGAAGTCTGTAGTGAATTACCAAACACATTCTGGAATAGAAAAAAACATATGGTAAGTTTGCCATATGAAGAAAGATTCACAGAAAATAAAATCTCTACAAAAGCAAGACTAATACAAATGAATTCAAAATTACTAGAAATATGCAAAAAGAAAATAGACGAATTACTTCAAAAGAATTTAATAAGGAAAAGCTCATCTCCTTGGAGTTGTGCGGCTTTCTATGTAAAAAAAGCCTCAGAGAAAGAAAGAGGAGTACCTAGATTAGTAATAAACTATAAACCTCTAAATAAAGTATTAAAATGGATAAGATATCCAATACCCAATAAGAAGGATCTACTAGATAGGCTACTAAACGCTTGTATATTCTCAAAATTTGATTTAAAATCTGGATATTGGCAGATTCAAATAGATGAAAAGGATAGATATAAAACAGCTTTTAACGTTCCCTTTGGTCAGTACGAATGGAATGGAATGTCCTTTGGGCTTAAAAATGCCCCTTCTAAATTTAAAAAAATAATGAATTATGTGTTTAATCCCTATATTAAATTTATGATTGTATATATAGATGATGTTTTGATCTTTTCAGATGATCTTCATCAGCATATCAATGCTTTCTTGAACGCAGTAAAAAATGCAGGTTTGGTTGTCTCAGCTAAGAAAATTCATTTATGCCAAACTAAGATTAAGTTTTTAGGGCATAATATATGTCAAGGAACTATCATCCCAATTGACAGGGCGATAGAATTTGCAAATAAATTCCCTGATATAATCTTAAATAAAACAGAGCTTCAAAGATTTTTAGGATGCTTAAACTATATTTCTAATTTCCTTGAACAATTGGTAATTATAGCAAAACTTTTATATGATAGGTTAAAAAATAATCCTCCTAAGTGGACCCATGAGCATACTCTTGCAGTACAAAAACTAAAGAGTAAAGCTAAAGAATTACCTTGTCTGGGTCCAACCCAGATGCCTTTAAATAATATAATGTGATGCCTCTGAACTCGGGTTAGGAGGCATATTAAAACAAAAAATTGGCAACTCAGAACAACTAGTTCGTTATACATCAAAAGCATGGAATACTACACAACACAATTATTCTACTGTTAAAAAAGAAATTTTGTCCATAGTACATTGTGTTACTAAATATCAGAGTGATATATTAAATGCCACATTTCTAATACGTACTGACTCGAAAGCAGCCAAAGAAATCCTGCAAAAAGATGTCAAAAACCCTATTTCTAAACAAATATTTGGCTGTTGGCAACCGATTCTTTCCTCTTTCGATTTTACTATTGAACACCTTCATGGTCCGTCAAACTCCCTTCCCGATTTTCTCACTCATGAGTTTTTGTAGGGGGCAGAGCTTTTGAGGAAGACGACGCCGCCAAGCAGCAGCAAATATTAAATATGAATATACCGAATAAAGGAAAAGCCAAAATGGAAATTGTTCCATCGCCATCAGTTGGCTCCCCAATAATGAGTTATCCACCCTCTTCACCTTCTTCACCTGCTAGACCTTTGATAATCTACCCAGAATATTCTAGCCAAATAAGCCAGTACCCAAATCCGGTATTTTCCCAGTCGCCATTCCCAAATAAAGTATCCCCAACAGGAAAATCCCAATTTGAGGAAATCACCTTTTTAATAGACTCCATTATATAAGATAAACACTGGGCTCTAGACCGAGAAAAAGTTGCAAACATTTATTTACTCAATAACCTCAATCCATCCAATGGAAATAAAACCAGAGAATGGTATGAAGCCATTCAACTTGAAACAAGATCAATTACTTTAGTTCACTTCTATTAGAGGAATACTAAAATAATTGCCTACTCAAAATTGCAAATAAGGAAAATATTGTCTTATAAAGATTGGGGCTCAGACCCTTTGATAGGAAGAAAACTACAAGCTCTAGATTTCCATAACAAGTACTACAAATACTCAGAATATACGGATGCCTAGCATAAAGTCTTTGCACTCCAAAATACTAATAACTCCCACACTTGGTTTATCCAAATAAAAATGCCCGTCACTGAGCCATTTTCAAATTTGTTTAGAAACTGGTTCTTAATTTGGGGATCTGGTTCCCAAATCCTTCCAGAAAAATTACAAATAGCTCAAGCTAAGTTTGTAGAATTTAATGGGAAAGATCATAATATAGACTATCATTTATACTTCATGGCTATCTACCAGATACCATGGATTATGAAGTGGAAATTCGAAAGATCTGAAAACTTGACAAATAATTTTGAAGATATCCCAAGATTGGGAAAAATATTTTTATAAAATAGTGGGATGTGTTTGAAAATAAAGCCCTTGATCCTGAAAGTATAAAATTGAAGAAAATACCAGCGCAACCTCCATATGAAAACCTAAATAGTCTTTCGAAATATATTAATAAAATGAAAAAACAAAACCCTGAGGTAACCAAGGAAGACCTAAAAAGACAGCTGCAGCAAATTCTTGAAGGAGAGGCAGACGTTGCAGCTATGTCCTCTCATAATAAAGAAGAAGAAGAAGATTACAGAATGGACGATGATGAATTCTCCCAGAGGCCCGAATAGAAGCCCGAGGCTCAAGGCTCAAAGCCCGATAATCCAAAAGATTCTCATGAAATACCTGATGACAAGATATCAACAGCCATCTGTCCCTCTGAAGTACAGTACTCCCACTTACCAAAAGTATATACCTCCAACAAAATAGTAACAGCCACCTATCCTCTGTCCTCTAACATATGCCATCTGTCCCTGCCGACATCACAGTAATAGACACACATCCCCGATAAAGACAGCCACCAGTCCACTTGTCCCTACGGACATCACAGTAATAGATACACGTCCCTGATAAAAACAGCCACCAGTCCACCTGTCCCTGCCGACATCAGAAAGTAGCCACTTGCTAAAGGAAGACATGACTATTATAAAGACGTGCAAAGCATTTTGAAATCCGGCGATTATAAATAGGAAGATAACCTCCCTGCAGTGGGCAAGCTTTGGGATTTCATCTCTCCTTTTCTCTAAGCTCTTTCTCTCTTTTTCTCTTCTCACCCTTCTTATTCCCAAAAGTTTCTAAGAAGACTGTATACCTGTGCACCTTCAATTCTTCATACTTTCTGGGTAACTGTTTCGATTCCAACTCTCTGTAGTATAACTATTCTCTTATCTCTGTAAAAATTTTACTGTTTATAGTTTTTCAGTGGTATGTTATCAACCACATAAAGTGATATTAGATGTGTGAGATCTTTGTATCTATAACAGTAAGTCCTGTAACCTTTCCTTGTCAATAAATAATTATTTACTGTACAGTTTGAAATGCAATTGAAATTTATATTTAGCATAAAGGTACGAGGAACTACTTAAACTAGCTGGATACTTTTAAACATCTCCCCTTTTTCTGTATAAACATCTCCCCTTTTTATGTATTTGCTATAATGCTTGCTTTAATATACTTAGGATTTGCTAAAATATTTATTTAAATATATGCTTGATTGAGAATTGTGCAAAATATCAATTAAAATATCTGTTTAATTTGTTGCGAAAATGATTGCTGGTTTTAGTGGTATCAGAGCCAAGTATTTTAGTAGCTGGTAATGAAATCCTAAAAAGATAAGCAATTTAATAAAATTTTCCCATTAAAGAGTTAGTCCAAGAGTTGAGACTTTTGATAGGCGGTCTTTTACCGTTAAGGCCAGGAGGAGCCACTGAGGTAGTTGTGACATAAGAGGTTGTCTAGGATTCTCATCCATAACTCCAAATGGAAAATTTTATTAGGAACCTATCCAATAGGACTTTATCCCCAACAAACAATACATTAAAAATAAAGAATAAGGAGAAGATAGTAATTGAAAACATAGAAAAACAAATACAAAATTGGAACATACCAAAAATACCCATAACAGATATATATAAAAAAGGAACCTTTGAGTTCAAGATAGGATACGCTATTAAAACAGTAGACCAAAGTCTCTCTGTTAATAGCGAGCAAGAAAACTTTCAATTACTATCTAATAAAATGATTAATTACTATCCAATAAAATGATCCAGTCCCATAAGGATAAAAATTATTATTATTATTATTATTAGCATTATTATTATTATTATTATTATTATTATTATTATTATTAGTATTATTATTATTATTATTATTATTATTATTATTATTAGAATTATTATTATTATTAGTATTATTATTATTATTAGTATTATTATTATTATTAGTATTATTATTATTATTATTATTATTATTATTATTATTATTATTATTATTATTATTATTATTATTATTATTATTATTATTATTATTATTATTATTATTATTATTATTATTATTATTATTATTATCATTTTTATTTTATTTTTTCCCTTTAGACTATGGAAATTTTTTAATGACTCTCTGAACAAGTATATTTATAGTCAATTAGGATTTTGGTTTGTATTTCGAATTTCCATTATCTTTTACAAAAATGCATTTAGATATCCTCTTTCAAAACTTTAGTACGCTATTTCTTTCCCTTGTATACAGAGTATGGAATTTTTTAAATGAATTGGAGAAGTAGATATATAGTAAATTAGGAATTTTATTTGTATTTTGAATTCCCATTATCTTTAAGAGATGACTCATTTCTAACTGTACTCATAAAAACCGTGTCCTCTTGAGAATAAAAACTAAAGAGCATGAATAGAGGGTGCGGTCAGTATAGAGCCGAGGTTCTAAACAGTCAAAGTAAAGCACACCTTTAAATAGTATCGAGAACTGTTATTTCAATAATGGAAATCTTTATGATAGCCTTAAAATATATTTTTATCTTTAACTATAAAATTTAAAGCTTAAAAAATAGTGTAGATCGAGCAAATTAATGAAAACTTGAAAATCTTGAAAATTGACAGTCCAAAAATACGTTACACAAGACGTACTATTTTCAAAACTTCAAATCTATTTTTTTCTCATGTCCATGTACCATGATGTCGAGATGATCAATTTGAAGATATTTGAGCATCAAAACAACCTCTTCATGGTGAAATTTTTGAGGTGGGTTCTATTTTGATTGTTTAGAGCTTCAGCTCAATATAAACTTTTTTCATGAATAAATCGTTAGAAAAATGATTTTATTGATTAAATATTGCATTGTTGAAAACCATCCGGCGACTGGTTGTTGTCCCATAGGTTTCTTGTAATGTGGAAAGCAGGCAAATAGCTTCTCAAAGTTTCATTCTGACTTTGCCTTTGACCCAAGACACGTCGACAATGTCATCGTTATCATTATCCTTACCTTGCTGAGCACTTAACGTCTCTATTATAGAGAGGGCACTCAAATTTTATCGAATCGTAATTATTTTCTAAATTGCCCCTACTTTTAGTGGACATTGATTGTTCTTTAAGCGTATATTTATTTGAAAATTACAGTGTTCTTTGAAATTTGTTAGTTACATTTAAAAGGGATTGGCTACAAAATACCACTGATCTTTTTTATTGTCACTCATTATTGTCATATTGGATGGGGCGTGAGACGAAATTTGATTTTTTTTTATTTTTTTTTAACTTTATATCTATTTAATGAGCTTCATATAGAGAAAATAAATAATTTCTTTGTAGACATTCTCTATTTAAAATAAATTTTAATTGCCCAATGAAATCATTGGGTATCATGGATGTTGTTTGATTACTTGTTTGTATTACCGCCGTAAAACATTCTTAACATATGAGAAAATCGTGGCCCTTTACGACCACTATATCTGTTCAGGCTCTCTCTCTCTCTGCAACAATGTTTTAAAATGTGGTGAGATCTGGACAACCAATCTGGATGGAGAATCGTTCGGGGCTCAACTAGTTGGGGGTTATCATGCATCTCGGCCGGTTCGTCCTAAAACCTTATGATAATTCTTTTTATCTAAACTTTTTTTAGATTCCTTTAAATTTCCACCTCATAAACCCACCCCTATTTAAAATTTTATTTTATTTTATGTATTTTTAATTATTTTTTAGATCACCAACTGAAACCAATTCAAATGAACTGGAATGTCAATCCAGCAATCTGACATACGTATGTAGGATAAATGATCCCCCCTCCGCTCTGGGTTTTAAAACACCGTTTGCAGCAATGTCACTGAAGCGGGCTCTTACAAATGAGTTACAAAATATCCCCACGGGCTAAAGAAATAGTTGACATTACAACAAAGGGAAAATTGTTTTACGCGGGTTGGACCGCATTTCTACATATACGGTCCAGAGGTATAAAGCATCCATCTTATAGATGGATGTAAATAGGTGGTCTTTCTAAAAACAATTGAAACTATCAGTCCAAATGTTTTTTTAATAGAATTATTATTTCTAGCTTTCAAATTTTTTTTTTTTTTCATATTCCATGTTAGAGATTACATGTCCTTAAAAATTAAGTTAAAAAATCCATCTCAAATATAGATTTTTAAGAGGTGAGCGAAAAAAACAGCCCTACATGTTTATGAGGATTAAAATTACTTTAGCATTGCATTACAAATGGGAAATTAAAATAAATATCTTTCATTTTTGTGATATTTTTAAAAATGATAATATATTATCAAATTTATGTACGTCCTTTTTTTGTGGATTTTTAATTTTCCCTAAAATACCCTACTATTAGGAACTGATATTCTTTGGGCCTAATTTTTTGTTCAAAAATCCAAATTATGGAACTGAAATTTTTGTTACCTGATCTAACAGAACTAGTTCGGAATGAATGCAGTGCACTCCCATGCGAGTCCACAATAAACACAACCTCTCGAATAAATTACTAGCTACATTAAAAAATTTATTTTATTTTTTGAAATGAAATTACCTAAGAATTTAAAGTCGATGCTAAAATTTCAAAAATAATAGGAATCCATATATATAGTTGTGGTTTCATTATATTTTAATGAAACAGTGATATAATGAAACAACACTTCTAAAAAACTATTTACCTCTATTATGAGGAGGTCATAACTATCTTTAGCCATTGGATGTTAAATTGGACAGCGTGGGATTCTCAAAATTCTTTTTAAAACTTTGAGCCTAGTCAATGATATATTTACAATCACCTGATTTGAATTTGACAGACAAAAATGATTGTGAGCTCCTTATACCAAAAATAAATGAGCAGTGATTTCATGCAACAGTTGTAGAGTAATATGATGCAACAACTTCAAAAACCATGTTAGACTATTTATTTGATCCAAAATTTAAAATATAAACTGTTTTTATTCTAATAAACAATAAAAAAAAAAAAATTGAAAACGCAACCTAGAAATTAATTTTTTAGTCTAACTGACATAGGCCGTCCATTTTGATAAGATACTTAGATCGAGGCCTTAGAAAGATTTTTTTTTTCTTTTTCAAATTTTTTAGATAGCTATATTATCAGTAGATGAACAAAGTTAAAAAATGAAAAAGTGATTTTGAGTTTATAAAGGCTAAGATATTGAAATTTACCAAATAAATGATCTAGATTCATTGTTGGAGGGGACTCATTTTGACCATATCTAGAGTTTAAATAGAACTTTTTTTTTTTGATTGATTATTGAGATAAAGAGAGTGTATATGCAAAATTTTAAGTCATACAAATACGACAAATATGATTTTCTAGAAATGTAGTTGCATTATATTATGATACAACCATTGCATTAGATTACTGCCCAAAATAATGTACCTTTGTATACTTTTTCCTTTTTGTCATGTATGCATTGCGCGTTTACCTTGCACAAGCTGCAAAAAGTACAGCATGTGTAAGGAAAGAGTGAAATAGAACTGGGAATTTTTTCCATTCTCACTTGTAATAAGCAAGTAAGAAATAATATTATATCGGCAATCAAAACATCACCAATAATTTGTTGAAAAAAAGTAGAGGTAAAAAATCAGGTAAAAGATGTGCATAATCAAAAGTTAGGTAAGTTAAATAATTATGAATATTTTAGATTTAGATCAAAAAGAGTGAAAAACACACCTATGTAAAATCACATTAGATAAAATTATGATTTGGAGTTGTTATATGGATATATTAATATCATTAAACTACTATCCATGTCCTTACTTAATATCATTCAAGATAATACTTGAGCAATTTTTTGTCAAATACAATAACAATGCTTACTCTTCTTGTCACCTCACAAAAATGATTATGTTGTTATGAGTGTATAATGAAACAATAAGAATAATACTAAACAGGATCACTACATTAATAAATAACTAGAACTGTAACTGAAGTTATATACTTATTTTTAGAAGAAAAAAAGATCCTCAATATAACATGACAGTTAAAAAAAAATTCAAAAACTTCAAAATGTGAAGCAATGGCCCATCCAATTTGTCGTATTGTATGCCCCGTTGGAATGATAAAGAATTTGAAAAATATAAATTAATCAAGCTCCTATGTATAGGAAAAAAGCAACAAAACGCTTGCTTGTATTAAATAATATATGTAAGCAATATTCAAATCTAACCCTGAATTCCCAATCATGATTGAATCTCATTCTTGCTCCTTGTAATGATGCTTTTGGTTTAAAGAAAAGGATAATTTGTTTTATGATAATATTTTTTTTTTTGGGGAAATATTTTGATAATGTTTTTTTAGTATAAATTTTTAAGGGAATATGTTGTTGAAATTTTTTGATGAAATTTTTCGTTAATTTAATATTCTTGTTTTAATTATACTTTTATTTATTTACTTATGTCAAAACCATAATGTAAAGATATAAAATCAATAAAATGAATGAAAATTTCAATGAAATTATAGGGAAAAAGTCCTTTTTTAACTTTTTTTCAAAAAATAAAATATAAAATTATATTAGTTCCATTAAAAAGCACAATTTTTTAAGATCTTTTGAAAATATCAAATTTCTTAACATATTTTTTTGGAAAGCGTAATGACACTATGAGACCCTCCCACACCCATGTGAGTAGGACCCCATTAAATTTTGACACAGATCTCTAGAAAAGTTATCACATGGGTGCGAGACTTGTGTGAATGAGTTTATTGATAACTTTTTTAGAGATTTGTGTCAAAATTTAATGATGATCATTTGGGGTCCTACTCACATGGATGTAAAGGATCTCATAGTATCATTACTCTTTCAAAAGATAAGAGATCTTTTTGTGAAAAAGAAATCATATTTTGATTGGAAAATTTCTACTTTAAGCTTACCCCGGGATGAATAAGTGGAGTATAGACCCAAAGGTTTTTCCCAATCAGTCAACTTTTAAAGCCACTGCTAATACTGCGGTTAGGAAGGAGACATCCTGGTAAATTAAATTTTGAATAATCTAGCTAATTCGGTAAAAATAAAAATAGTTGAATAATTAGAAAATGAAAAGAAACAGAAATAGTTAGATAATGGAAAGAAATAAACTGATTAGGCAATGAGAATGTATACAATTAGGCTAAAAGAGATTAACCAGTACACCTTGAGCAACCTTATAGAAACGACATCCATTATATTAAGAAATACAAAACATGTCACATTAATGAGTTTAGAATTTTAAATAATTAAAAGTATTTTGGTAATTTGAACCATGATACAAATGGGAACAAAATTACGTGTTTTAGATTCTAAGCCTATAATAAGATATTTAATTAGCAAAAAAACATGTTTTGACTTTAGAACTAAAAATAAGAAATACTAATTTCATCATTTTGTTCAGAACATTTAAATCAAGTCAAATGATTTGATTACCTGTGGTCAGCCCAAGTTCTAAACTCTATACAATAAATCTTAAAAAGATGGATTGGGTCTAGAATTTGGAAGAATTAATGGTTTTTTCCCTTCATTTGACTTCGGCCACCTAAGTGAGACCAAATTCAAAAACCCCCGAATGGTTTAGATTTTGAATCTAAAACAGAGGCATTTTGAGCGTTTTGACGAAGTACTCGAGTGAAATGAAACTTTCAAATAAATATTTTGTTGATAAATTTGTTGATTTGACTGCTTGGCTTAGTTTTATAAGGTGGATTGACTGACATTTATATTTTTCCAAGCTAAAACAAACAAAAAAGGTTTATCCCATAGTCTTAATTGAGCGTGGTGAAGGGCGGAGTGGGAGGGGGGAAATGTCTTAAAATAGTTCAAGAAAATTGTTTCATGCGGGCTAGACCACATTTTTACATATGCGGTCAAGAAAGTGTAAAGCATCCATTTTAAAGATGAATGCAAGTAGGTGTTCCATCTAAAAACAATGGAAACTAGCGGTCCAAATGTTTTTCTTACTAGAATTATTGTTTCTAGTTTTTAATTTTTTTTTATTTTTTCATATTTATGGTCTCCATATTAGAGATTACATGTCCTTAAAAAGTAAGTATTAAAATCCATCTCAAAAACATATTTATTAAAAGGCCTGCATTTCTCCATAGAAACCGCGTCCAATAGTAAGGTAAAATCCAGTCCACGAAAATTGTTTCATATGGGCTAGACCACATTTTTACATATGCGGTCAAGAAAGTGTAAAGCATCCATTTTAAAGATGAATGCAAGTAGGTGTTCCATCTAAAAACAATGGAAACTAACGGTCCAAATGTTTTTCTTACTAGATTTATTGTTTCTAGTTTTTCAATTTTTTTTATTTTTTCATATTTATGGTCTCCATATTAGAGATTACATGTCCTTAACAAGTAAGTACTAAAATCCATCTGAAAAACATATTTATTAAAAGGCCCGCATTTCTCCATAGAAACCGTGTCCAATAGTAAGGTAAAATCGAGTCCAAGAAAATTGTTTCATGCGGGCTAGACCACATTTTTACATATACGGTCAAGAAAATGTAAAGCATCCCTTTTAAAGATGAATGCAAGTAGGTGTTCCATCTAAAAACAATAGAAACTAACGATCCAAATGTTTTTCTTACTAGAATTATTGTTTCTAGTTTTTAATTTTTTTTTATTTTTTCATATTTATGTTCTCCATATTAGAGATTACATGTCCTTAAAAAGTAAGTATTAAAGTCCATCTCAAAAACAGATTTATTAAGAAGCCCACATTTCTCCATAGAAACCGAGTCCAATAGTAAGGTAAAATCGAGTCCAATAGTTAAACTTCCTTAAAATAATGGGGTAAAATCTACCAAATTACCATCAAGCTAGTTGTTTTGACAGGTTGTTTCATTCAAGTGCCCCCTTGCGGAATTTTAGATTTCTCGGAAGCTATAGTATATTGGTTTTCTAAGGGGTGTCTGTCAACTAGAGAGTCATAACCGAAATGGAATTTCCGAGTTATGAAATATGGACGGTGAAACTTTAAATACCTGGCAATGGAAAATATATTTTGGTTAATCTATTTGAAATTATTCAATTATGAAAAACTACCTAATTTAACTATTCATTGAAGTTTTAATCAATGAGAAGGAGATATTTTGTCACACAAATGATTTTTTGGAATTATAACTCATCCACAATAGGTCAAACAATAGAAACGGTCTCGATCACATAATAGGAAAAACCTTTTTAGATGAGTTGCGAGCATATATGAATTTTTTTTTTTTTTTTTTTCTTATACACAAGATTGAGCTAAAATTTTGCACGTTCATACTTTTCACCTTCATAAACTACAAAAGAATATAAAAAATAATTTAAAAATATATAGAATAACCAAAATACTTTCATGGATAGTTGATAACATGTCTTAAGTTTCATTTTTTTATTGACTATTTTGAATTTAAATTCAAAATTAGAAGATTCATTCAATCTTGATATTGTTATAACTATTTTATTGTTATTTCAACCTGTCAACCCTAGAGATCTTGGATTTTATTGTTATCTCAACCTGTCAATATCTAAACCAAACCAATCATTTTTTTGTCACGTCCGTATATCTTGAGGTCCGGATAATCGATTTAAAGAATTTTTTTAACCTCTTCTAATAAATTTTTGAGGCGTGACTTTTCAATTGTTTACTTTATTGTTTTAAGATGGTGGATTGATATTTTAATGATCAATCTTTTTTTTGTCGTTTAACTTGGATAGTAAATACTAAAGAGAAACGCCTTTCTTTATTCTTTTGTCATTATCTTTTCAGTTGTTCTGTCCGGAATTATCTCGAGAGATATGAATACATTGAATAGTGGAAATTTCGCTATATTGACCAATACCAGGGGTACTTGTCCTTCACTCATCAACTGGCGGCCGTTCAACTGTTTTTTAATCGCCGGTGCGGCCGACCATCGTTTTCCATTTTTCTCTCTGCTATATATTAGCCCTTTCAAATTCAAATCCCTAATCAAAGTTGAAAACCCCAAATTTCTTTTCTGTAATTCCATTTCCGCTTGTTCTTGATTTTCATGAATCATATAGATTCTTCCTGGTTCAAAATCTCAGTTTAATCCCATAAAAATCCCTTTCTCTTTCGAAATTCCATCAAAGCTGGCTCCTCAAGAACACCTTCAAGCCTTCGAATCTTCAATATCCAATGGCCTTGATCGCCTCTCCCCTTCATCCAACGCCTCAAACATCCACTCTCTGGCATGGCTTAACAACGCCCTAGACCTTCTCCTAACCATCCATGGCGGCCTCAAAACCCTAATTTCAGAGATCGACGTCCCCATAAAGAGATGGAGCTCAAAAACCCTAGATCAATACCTAAACCAAACCCTAGAGATCTTGGACCTCCTCAACTCTCTCTCCTCTAGACTCTCAGAAATTGAGTCAAGCCACCTGAAAATCCTTGGCACCATGGATTCCGGTGAGACTCTTACCTCTCCGGCAACATTCTCAGGCGATCCTCTTGTTTTCCCGGTGATGTTTACCGGCGACTCTCCGGCCGAGCCGGAATTATGTGAAGGCGAACGGGTGTTAATTCGAGCTTTCTATGAACTGAAGGTCCTGACCTTCTTGGTCATTGGGGCTTGGGGTATGTACACGTGTAGAAAAACCTCCCACATGTGTGGCATAGGTCTTTTGAGCAGGGACTTCAGCTGGGGAGAAGCCGCAGAGAAGATTCTCACGTGCAAGTCTGGGCTTAAGGCCGGAGGTCGAGGTGGAGGCGTCGCTTCGCTCGTGTGGGATTTGGATGCTGGCACGTGCAAGAAGGAGAGCTCGAAGAATCGTTTGGAGGAGATGAGGAGGGTCCTGGATTTCGCCACGTGCCGCGTGAGGAGGTACTTTGACGATATCATGCGTGTGAGGACTGATGTCTTGGATGTGATTCGCACGTGTGAATCTCACTAGTCATCGAAACTCTTGTTTTTTGTCTCATGTGTAATGAGATTATTTATTTTCAACGAGGTCACAATTATTTGTTAATCGTGGGATGTGAATTTGGGCGATTGATGTTGTTCCATTTATTGGGCATAATATTTAAAATAAAGTTATTGAATATTATGATATATTTTAAGTTATTGAATTTTACGTTTAATACTTAAATGATTTTGACCATTTTGTACAAAAAATAAATAGTCCCACGGTTTACGATTTCTTTTGTTTTTGTTAGCCTTTGATCACTCATGGCTATTACTTCAGCCAAAAGATTGTTGTGTATATGTATATTTTTGTCTATAAATTGTTATTGGGTGTGGTTTATATAAGGCTTAAGGCCTTGAGTAATCAAGGTAGGGCGCACCATGAACAGTATCGAAAGATGTCATTTTAGCACCGAAAATTTTTATGATGGATTGAAATTTTATTTTTATCTTTAGTTATGAAATTTCTAGCTTCAAAATAGTGTATATCAAGCACATCTATGGACACATAAAAATCTTGAAAATTAACGATCTAGATAATGCATTATGAGATACACTATATTCAATACTTCAAAATTTTTTTTTTTATATCTATTTATCGGTCAAAATAATTAAATTTGAGAGTTTTATAGCATCAAAACAGCCTCTACTTATTGTTTTAGGTGCGTTTTTATTTAATTGTATAGGGCCTCAGCCTTATATAAACTTTTTTCAATTGTTATTTGAGACAATGACCTTCAGCATATATGGTCTATTTTAGGCCATCTCAGTCCTAATGTGGAAGAATAATATATTGACAATCAAACCCATTTTAGGCCATCTTTAAGTCCGAATATTGGGCAATAATATATTGAAGATTAAACCTACTCAAAGGCTCGGCTAGCTAGCGCAAGAGCACCGGTTCGAGTTTTGAGAGTAGCCACTTTATACATAAGCCAAAGGTTAGGATTATTTCTAACCCACCTGAAACCCTATTTAAGCGGGATCAGTACCGGATTACAACCTTTTTATTAAACCCACTTGAAGATAACACGTTTCCTATGTCTTTTCTCTCTCGGATTCTCTCTCTCTACACTGTAGCATAATCCTTCAACAGAAGGTGGTTATCGTTTCTCCATGATTCGTTGGGTTGTATTGTACTTTCTCGATTAATTAAACCACAATTACTGGATTTTTTTTTCTTGGTTGGTGACAGAAGGAACAGAGGGGCTGTAATGGACTTGGGAAGTTTATTTAAATACGATTAGAGATCAAAAGACACATGGTTGGGACTTGAAGTAGCTGCAAAAAAGGGTAAAATACTGAATAGTTCATCTTTTATGCATAATTTGATGCAAAATGGTAAATGCTAAATAGTTCATCGTTTCGATTTCAGAACAGTAATTTTCCAATCCTAGCTTAGGAATGTTAGACATTGATTAAGTGAGTCAGAGTAATTTAATTTAATTTTTGCTTATAAACCATTTTACATTGAATATTGGGGCATGCACATATCAAATAGGGGCACATTTGAAAAGTAACTAGAATACATTTAAAATTTGCAATTGGTTATTTTTTTTAGAGTAATGATTTTATGAGACCCTCCTACACTTGTGTGTAAGATCCCAAAGGATCACCATTAAATTTAGTACACATCTCTAGAAAAGTTATCATATAGGTGTGAGACTTGATTTTTCTAGAGATCTGTGCTAAATTTAATGGTGATCATTTAAATTCTTACGCACATGAGTGTGGGAGGGTCTCATAGGATCATTACTCTTATTTTTATTGAAAATATTTTTTTATTTTTGCTAGGTACAACAAAATATAAGGTGGGTACACTCAATTTTTGCTTAGAAACATAGAGAACAAATTTTAAAAATTACATAGCATTTTGACTTTTTTTTCGGTAAGATAGTGGGGATTTGGGCCCCTACCATTTTTTCATTAATAAATAAGAATGGTACAAAAGGATAAAGAGTTTATAGTATAGTTCTTTCATGAGAAGTCTTGGTCATATCAGAAGAAATTAGAGGATAAATAAATCAGGTGGTCGGGCACGCCGAACCGTAGCCTCAGAGAGACTTGTAGCGCTCTTGGCCAAGTGATCAGCTACCGAGGGCGGCCATCAAGGTGGTAAAGGCAATTTGTGGTCATAATATGAAGGTTTCTGATAATTCCTCAACAACTAGCTGCTCCAAGGTTGCCAAGTTACGAGCCATCAATGTTTAGTTTATAGAGACCTGCAAGTGGTGGAGACCATGAGACCAAAATCAAAGTTTTAGGATACATTGGGTGCAACTGGATTTTGAGGTTATCAACAATAATAGGTGGAAAGTCTATCCTTTCACATTTCCTAAGCCCGCAAGAATAGAAATGATCTGGTGCAATAGTTGTTCTCTTTTGGGTTACTTTCGTTCCAAAATACACAAATTCTTGTAAGTCTAGAGGAGCCAGATGGTTGTAGAGAATAGAGATTCAAACATTGTGAAATCCTGCTAATCGGAATCCGAATTTGACCAAACTCTCAAATATTGAAGGTATCGATGGGCTTATAGGGAAACTTTTGCCACATTATCACATTGCCACATAATAGACCGTAAGAGAATCTGCGAGAATGTACATAACAAAATAATATGATTAACAGAATCACCTTCATTCAGGCATAAGGGGCAACGATGTACTAGATGGATCCCTCTGGACTGTAGTAGTTAAGATGTAGGCAGGCAAAGATGAAGGGAAATCCAAGTGAACCATTTGGCTCGAGGATGGGAATGAGAAGCCCATAAATTTTTGAAGATCTCTCTGATGGGAACTCTGTCTCTAATATAGTTCCAAGCGCTCTTAATAGAAAAAGATCCATCCGAGGAGTGAATCCATACAAAAAAATCATCAAAAAGTTGATGAGGGATTCACAGCTTGCCAAGCTCAAAACAAAGGCCCAGTAGTAGTTCTTCGCAAAGAGTAGGGTCCAATGGTGAGGCCTGATAGACACTATTGTTGGGGATTATCAGAGATAAAATCAGTTAGACTGGACTTTGTAGGTAGAGCCAAGTCCTTAAATGTTATATCCAAACTCATCCCCAAGAGAGACAGCTGAAAGCCATGGATCTGAGCAAGTTATCTATTTAGATTGGACAGCTAGGATGTTGGACTATATATTCATTGTGTTGATGTCACCATATGTAAATTTTCCCTATTCTAAATTGGTGTCAATATTAAAAAGAATAAATTTTCCCTATTCTAAATTGGTGTCAATATTAAAAAGAAAAATCTACAAGAAAATATATTTAACTATTATGTTCTATTTAAACATAAACCTATCATGTAAGAAAAAAGTTTATAGAAGGTTGCAACCTTAAAATGTAGAACTACGGATGACCTAAAAAATCTATCGAAAAAATGTTGTTTTAATGTTGAAAAACACTCTAATTGATCATCTCAACATTGAGCTATATAACTATGGAAAAAAAAAGGATTTTGAGTCCTAAAAATTGTGCATCTTACAACACATTATCTAGACTGTTCATATATTTATAAATCTACTTGATTTTAACCATTTTTGGAGTTTAAAATTTTACAATTAGATATGAAAATAGATTTTGAGATAATCTTAGCGTCTTAATTGGATTGTTTAAGGTCGCTACCTTTTGGAAATCACACCCATTATGTAATACTACAATAATAGTATGGCCTAACAAGAACATGGCCCAAGTGCCATGAACGGAGAATACGTGGAAAATTGGATAGTGAAAACGGAGGAGAGAGAACTTTTTTTCTGATTTACATACGGATCATAACATTTTAGGTAAAATATGAATTTGCTCCACTGAAATATTTCTTATGGGAAGGGGCTTGACAACACTTGTAGTAAGAGGAAGAATTTATGCTCGGATCTATTTGTGAAACAATAGAGTAAATGAGAAACATACCTAATTTAGTTTAGAAAGGTTGACGAAAAAAGGAGAATGAATGATTAGGGATTAAATAAGGTCTTTCTTTAATTGGGGATAGAGGGACTTGAACCCTCAAGATTTATAAAGTCGGCGGATTTTTATTCAATTCAATCGTACTACGCAATCTTTTAAAAGTTTTTTCAAGTGAGTTATTTCAGCTCCACGGTTTCTTTTCTTCTACCTTCCATCCCTTTAAATCAAATAAAGTATGACATGACCGATCGATAGAAATACTCCAAAACTCCATCTTTGTCATATATTTCATATATCACACTAAATAGATATCATATTCATGGAATACGATTCACTTTAAAAAAAGCTAACTCCTAATCTACTTAAAAAAACCGGTAGGGACATGTCTTCCCTATTGAATAATCCAAAAAAGAACTATAAAGAAGGTCAGTCAATCCAACATTTTTTTTTTAAAAAAAATTATCCCTCAGGCAACCTCAATTTCGATTTTGTTTTTTAGTTTGTTTTTGTTTGTAGGGCAATGCCCAAGCTTTAAGCACGGCCCTACTAATAAAAACTGAAAAAAAGCTTAAGAAGAAAAATTGATCGACTTTATTTGTAATTTTTACATATAAGTGGATATTTTATATTTTACATAAAAATTTAAGATCCTTAAGTAAATCACTTAAAATCTTTTCATAGAGGGAGAAACAAGGACAAAAGAGAAAAAATAGAGGAAGAGAATCACAAAGAGAGTGAGGAGGAAAAGAATTGTAGAGAGAGAATTACAGTGATAAAGATTTCAACTTCACATATCCATTTGGGTTTTGCTAAGAATTGTTATGTGAAATGAACCACAGAGAGTGCGGAGGAAGAGAATTGTAGAGAGAGAATTGCAGTTAGGACAGAGAATGTGTGGGTAGAGAAACAAGTAAATTGGAGTATTTGAAGAGATCTAGAGAGGAGAAAGAGAGAAAAGCAGCTCCATAAATCCATGAGAATTGCATACCCATCGCTATAATGGCATAAGTCTCTTTCTACTATTCTTGCGGTTCGTCCTCTTTCTCTCTACAATTCTTTCGATCTCCAAAAGTCTCTTAATCTCGATCAAATGCTTTTGGGAAATTTTCGTACGGATTGGATTTTTTTATCGTTATAACGGTATGATCCGAAAATAGCTTGTTATTACCTAACAGAACGCCTCCAATATTTTTTATTATTTATTATTTATTTATTTATTTATTTTTTTAATGAAGTTTGCCAGTATGATGTTTAAAACATAGACTTTATTTACACCCTCCAAAAACTTTGCTCTCTTCTTTCTCTCTCTCCTGCCTCACTTGCTCTCGGCTCTCTCTCTCTCCCTTTCAAAAATCTCGCTTTAACTCTCCTATCTCGCCTAGTTTGGGTTTACAGGTCGATAAAACAAAAAAACAAAAGACTATTTGTGGTGCATATACAGATGAAATAAGCAAAACCCATTACATTGTAGTGATAAATCCCTTTAGTCCACCCATCAAGAGCTTCATAAATGAATAACAAATCTCATTAGTCCACCCATCAAGAGCTTCAGAAATGAATAACAAATCTCATGAGTCCATCCATCAAGAGCTTCAGAAATGAATTAACAGCCAGATCCCCAATCTCTCTCTCTATATATATATATATATATTACGCTTACATATATATATATATATATATATATATATATATATATATTACGCATAAGCATCAAAGCATAATAGATGCTAAGCAGTCCGGAGACTATCAATCCTACCAAAGCACGATTACGGTAGCCAGGACATAAGATCTGGTAAAACCCAGGTAAAAAATCCACAATTCATCTCCAAGGAAAACCGGAAATTATGCAATTTTACAGAAATATTCAGCTGGATTTTTTTAGTAAAACAAACCATCAGATCGCTTTCTATTGAAATATTTTACTAAAACAAGCAGTCCGATATTTAAATCATCATATAGTCTTTTATTTATTTGTTTTAGTAAAACAAGCGGTCCGATGTTCGAGCAGACCGCCTTTTGCTCTTTTTTTTTAAGTAAACAATGTGGACTGCCTTTTGTTATGTTTTTTTTTTTTTTTCGCTAAACCAAACAATATAATGTTTCAAACATATCAAACTAAAAACAAACTTGGTAAAAAATAAAAAAAATTCATGAAGATATCCTTCTAGATAATAACAGCCATACCATTATAACGGTAAAAAAAACCTGGTACGTACCTAAATTTCCCAACAATTTTTTCTCTCCTCTCTCTTGGCCTAGTACGGATCTATATCATGTAATATTACTTCATATATTTATTTTAGGTGTGGTTTGTATAGAGTCGATACTCTAAACAATTAAAGTAAAGTATTTATGAAATATAAAACCTGCATTGATATTTAAAAAACTTGAGCTGATATTTAAGAATAATATTTTTCTAAACATCAGTCCAGGTTTTCTAAACTCTAAACAACAATTAATATAGAAACCTGACTGTTGTATAAAATATAGAAACCTCCATTGATGTTTAGGAAACCTAAACTGATGTTTAAAAACAATATTTTCTTTTTTTTTACTTATACCATATCAGAAAAGTAGTTTACTGCATACATTAATTTCTATAATACTTCATATCTTTGTAACTTTATAAATTGAATTTTTATATAGTAGTTTATATGATACTACGTATCTTATAACCCTATAAATTGTGCTCCTGTTTGTATTTTTTTCGAGCTCAATAATACAGTTTCGTGGAGGATTGAGGCCCAAATGTACAGTAATGTAGTTTCATTGTTTTCAGAGCCTGTTCTGCTTTACGGTATTCTCCCTCAGACCTCTGTTTTCACGCGACCTTTTCTTTTCTCTCTCTCAGACCTCTTTCTCTCTCTAGAACTCCTACTGTACTTCACACAAGTGTCATCTTCTTGACTTCAGTCGTCTTCCTGGATATCTCTGGTTCTCTAGTTATTTTCTGTCTCTCTGCCCTACTATGTAAACTAAAACCCTCATACTCTCTGGTTATTTTCTCTCTCTACCCTACAGAACTGGTCTCTCTCTCTGTACATCTCTTCAAACCCCATATTCCCTAAACGGCCTCTCTCTCTCTCTCTGCCAGGCTGCAACTTTCCCTCACTCTGAGTCTCTCTGCAACTGTCAGGGCCAACACTCTCTTCGTTTTTGGAGGATTTTCTC